>NC_062966.1:5086833-5270401 GCF_023119035.1 Salvia hispanica | reverse complement strand
GTATTAGACTCGCTTCTTTTGGGCACAGGATTTTAGGAGGTGATATTTAAATAGTTAAAGTGGAGAGAGTAAAGTATGAGAGAGGGAAAAAGTAGGGGAGAGAAGAGAGAAAAAAGTAGGTGGAGAATAAAATAAAATAGATGTTTTTTGCTAAAAAAGGAAATGAGTCTAATATGTTGGGACATCCCAAAAAGGAAAGTTGGTCTAATACTCTGGGACGGAGGGAGTACGATATAATATCATACAGTGATACTAAAAAAATCTATTTTATACCCAAAATATTTAAAAGTAGGGTTTTGGAGGATTTTTTAAAAACACTATTTTGTATATAAATTTATTTAAGTTTAATATATAAATATATAGAATATTTCAGTATATACCGAAAATCGGTATAAAGGATATGCTGCGGTAAGAAAGTTGATACCGTTAGGGCACCCACAGCGCATAGCGGGTGTCTCCATCTCGTCTCGGAGGCAGCGAGACAGCGATGCAAGCTCCGTCTCGTCGCCATCTCGTCTCCGTCGCGTCCCGCGTCTCGTTCCGAAGAGGCGGCTGGCGAGACAGCTCGCCACGCGCCTTGGCGATGTGGCGAGTTGTGGTTCGTGCGTGACGCCCACTCGCCGGCCCACGAGTGGGCGTCGTTTATATCCGTTAAAATTGATTTTTTTTAATTTTTTTTAAAAATTCAAAAAAATTCAAAAAAAAAAAATATATATAAAAAAAAAATTCCAAAAATTATGCTAGCCGTTTTTTTCAAATTTGTAATTTTTTTTCCAATTTTTTTGCAGCCACCAATCACTTCTGTAAATACCAAATCATTCTCATAAATTATTCACCATAAAAAAACTCTCTTTATCCATCTTTTTTATTTTTTTTATGATTTTAATTATATATTTTTATTTTTAATATTGTAATGAAAATTACTACATATCGAAAATTCGATATTTTTAATATTTTTTAAATACAGTATTTCGATATTTTCGCACTCTTTAGACTATTTGAGTTGAAAAGAAATGTCAAGCGATAGCCATCAAATTAACGCCGTGTTGCATAAATTTCTGAATTGATTGGTTTTGTGGTTGAATTAAACCGCATGACGAGTCATTGTAAATATTTTTTTACTTTTCACCCGTCAATATTCTTTTATGAGTGGGACCCAGCGAGGCCTGGCCCGTTTCTCTATTATAAAAGGGTGAGGTGAATTTCCTTCCACTCTCACAGTCTCCACCGCCCATCGCCGTCGTCTAAAACCCCCAAAAATAAAAAGATGTCCTCCTCTGATATGATCCTCACCAAATTCTCCGGCGAATACGACGCTTACCACCTCGCATCCCCTCCTCCCGCCGACAATTCGACGAAGAGAGGCGGCGCCGTCGCCCGGACCTCGCTCAAGGACCGCCACACGAAGGTCAACGGCCGCGGCCGCCGCGTCAGGATCCCGGCGCTGAGCGCGGCCCGCATTTTCCAGCTGACGCGCGAGCTCGGCCACCGCTCCGACGGCGAGACGATCGAGTGGCTCCTCCGCCACGCCGAGCCGTCGATCATCGCCGCCACCGGCTCCGGCACCGTGCCCGCGGAGTCCGTCTCCAGCTCCTCCCGCGCCCTCCCCCCGTCCCGCCCCTCCGCCACCCTCCAGATGCCCCTCCACCAGGTCACTCTCGCCGCGCAGCCATCGCCGTTGGAGTTCCCGATGATTGGCTTCCGCCACATGCCGTTCATGGCATTGCTGCTGCAGCCCTCCGACGACGTCGACGCCTTGGCCGGAGATACTCACTAGATTTTGTACAATCAATTTCATTTTATCCACCTACTACATCTAATTAATTAAATTAACCCCTCCTATAATTAATTCTGTTTTTATCAGTCTCCTTTATTTCCAAAATAACGTTACTGTCTAGAATTATGAAACAGTACTGTTTTAGCTGCTGTGACACTAAAAATGGAAAATGAAATGCATGATCTTGTATTAAAATGAAAATTTTGCTTTTAATTATTTACCATGACACAATGATTGATGTTTCAGTTGAAGAGTGTGGGACCAGCTCAGGTGAAACTTGATATAGCTACTCAAGGATAGAATCCTATCAGAGGACCACTTTGTCCTTTACAATTTAGGAAAAAATTATCATAGATTTAATTTTTAAAAATATATTTGCCAGATCTTGACAGTCTTACTCAAATTTAGTGAGTATTTGATTACTATTACTAAGTATTGATTAGCTTCCGTGTGCGAGGACGGGTGGGACGGGTTGGACGGGTGGGACGAGCTGCGGTCCCGGTGCTGTCCCTTCTTGTTGGCTCGTTACGCTTGAAAGGTGGCTCAACGAGGCCCGAGCCTGAGCCTGAGTCTGAGCAAGCATCAACGACTTCATTGACCATTACGGTCAGCTCGCTCATCTTGGGCCGTGTTTTGGCAGCACGGACCAAGCAGCGATTAGCGACTATCGATAGCTTCATAGCTGATTTAAGGATGTGATTCCCTTCAGCTTTAAGCCTTGGATCCAATATCTGCTCGAATTTCCTTGCATCTGATAGGTGTGGCTTTATCCACTCCAATAGCTTCTGCTCCTTTTTTGGGCGGTTCCGTTCCAGCGGCCGCCTCCCTGTGATGAGCTCGTATAGGAACACACCGTAGCTCCACACGTCGCTCATTGATGTCAGATGCCCGGTTCTCACGTATTCAGGTGCCGCATACCCCATAGTTCCCACCACCTAGTAACATTTCAATTAAACGATAAATTCTCTATTAAGATAATGTTTGAAGAAGCTAACTTCTTGATCATACCGCGGTGGAGACATGTGTCCGTCCTTCTTGGGGGCCCAGCCGGGCTAATCCAAAGTCCGACAGCTTAGCGTTCCACTGCTCGTCTAGGAGGATGTTTGATGACTTGAAGTCCCTGAAGATGATCTGAGCATTGCAGATACCAATAATATAAGCTTAATGCAAATGACATAGTAGTATTTGAGTAAAGAAACTGACCTGAAAATCCATTTCCTCGTGCAAGTAGGCGAGGCCACGAGCAGCATCTAGGGCAACCCTCAGCCTCGTAGCCCAGGGAAGGGAGTCGGTGGATCTTGATAGATGGTCGAACACGCTTCCATTAGGCATATACTCGTACATGAGAAGCCGTTGGATTCCCCTCTCATCATCCTCCGCGCAGTATCCAATCAGTTTCACCAGATTCGGATGGTCAACAACACCAAGAAGGTCGACCTCCGTGATCCACTCTTTGTGACCCTGCAGTGGTGGAATCATTTTCTTATTATAGGAAATGAATCAAGAAGCTCGTGCAAGTGCAACAGTCGTTGTAGTCGAGAAAGAGTAAGATTCTCCAGAAAATGGAATCATTTGCATATTATATTACAGCATACTATTTCCTAGTACTATATTTTATATCATCACATGTATCCTCAGTCATCTGCGGAAATTGTATATTTCACATGTGAACATATCTAGTGCAGATGAAACCATCCATTTTAATATCGTCTCGACCTCCTACACGTATAATCACCACATACACACATAAATCAACTAGATTCTCGGACATTATAGGCATTGTAATCTTGTGACTTGTGAGAGATATATTTAGGTAAAATTGAGCCAAAACAAGTCCTTGGTCAATAGAGGAGCTCGAAACAGCATAATAATGTCACATTCACCAATCACACCACATTAAGTAAGACACTCTAAAATCATAATTAACCATCAATTGTCAAAGATGAAGAAAGAAATGCTGAAAGAGAAACAGGGAATGCACCTGTTGTCCTTGTTTACCGAGTTGTTTAATAGCCACGGCAATCTTCTTATCCGGGTCTTCCGAGCTCTTGATAACGCCCTTAAACACACATCCAAATCCACCCTCCCCAAGCTTAGCACTATTGCTAAAATTCCTAGTTATTTGCTTTAGCTCCAAGAGGGTAAAAACCTTGAGATTACTAGGTCTCTTTTGCAAATTTGGGGGCCGGTTTAGTGCTCTCGACTGAAGACCAGATTTCCTTGGCTCAACTGAGGTACGTGCCGAGTTAGGGTTTCGGGTCTTTGGCTCTTCCTCTTCCTCTCCACCGAATAAATGGAAACACCACCTCATTGCCTCCTAAATCAATAATGTATATCAGTGTAGCTGCAGTTATGTAGAAACAAACACATACCATTGAATCAAATCTGAAATTAATCAAGATAAAATCAAATAACACCAACAATTTTCTGAATTCAGTAGATATTTATATGCATTATAATAGAACAGCCAGCAATCATTCAATCCCACTAACAAAAAGCAAGCTTGATCGACCTAATTTCCAGCAATTTGATCACATTTGTGTTTTACTATTAATTTACATATCACAAACATAGCAATGCATAAAAAATACCTAGTAATAATAATATTTAAGCAATTCAGTTTATTCTAAACAGAGGGTCTCTGTATCTAAAGCAGGTCAAATGGAACATAATCGGAAACAAGCAGATCAAAGGCCAACCAATTTATGATAGCTGAAAAAAAGATTAAAATCGACAAGAATTGAAGAAACCCAAAATCAAAATCTCAATTCTAAACATGCGATTAAATATAGAAAGAAAGAGTACCTGTTTTGTTTGTTGCAGAAATTAGACGATGGGGCGGAGAAAATTCAAGTATTGAAGGGGAGGAGAAAGACTGTTGGAAGAAATAAATCCTTCGCGTTGACTGCATGACTTGAAGAGAGAAGTCAATCTACGAACCTAAATGAATCTGACTGTGTCTGGACATGTGTGGGTTCCGTTGTTGACTGATAGAGAGACACACACAGAATCTAGTTCTGTACGGAGGGATAGCTTTTAATCTACTACTACTACAGCCATGTTTTTTAGAGAAAAAGGGTTCTTTTTGGTGTTAAACAAATTGAGGGAATATATCATTTTTATGAATTCAAATACTTCCTCCGTCCCCCACAATTTGTCACCATTTTACTTAGTATGGGCTATAAAATATGTAATAGAAAGTGAGTTGAAAAAGTTAATGGCATGTGAATCCTACTTTTATATATTAGTTTTTATAATAAGAGTGAACTATATAAATGGTACCTGATCTATCACTTTCGCACGCAAATGATAACTAATCTTTATTTTATATCGTTTTTAGTATCAAATGACAAAAATAACCCTAGGTACCAAATATGTGATTTTTTTTGTTATGAAGGATGTTTTTAGAAATTTCCATTAAATAGCACCAAACATGTGATTATTTTTTCTTCTCTTCTTTCTTTTTTCTCCATTTTCTTAATTTTTTCTCCATTTTCTTCTTTCTTTTTAGTATTTTATCTTCTTTTCTTCTTTCTTTTTCTCCTTAGTTTATGTTTCCTCTTTTTTCTTTTATCTTCTTTTTCTTTTTAGTGTTTTATACATACATCTAATTGCATTAATAATATAAATCAAGAACAAAACACCTAATTAAATGAATTAATTAAAATAATTAAATCAATCAAATATTTTTATTTAATTATTTTATACTCATTTTAGGGTTGAAACACCTAACTAAAATTATTCAACTGTTAATATTATTATAAATACAATTCACAATTTTAATTTTTTTATTAAAACTATATTGATTAGTTATTAATTTAATGTAAAATGATAATAATAATAATAATAATAATAATAATAATAATAATAATAATAATTATATATATATTGTGTGATCCATAATTTAAATAATTATACTATAATTATTTATTAATTTCAACTATTTTTTAGTATTATAATAATAATATTATTACAATAATTAACTATAATTATAACTATAATTATAATTAAGTATATTTGAATGATATTAAAAATAAATTAAAAAATAATGTATACCATCAAAATAATAATATTACTATTGATTAATAATACTAGTATAAAGAGTGAGAAGAATGAAAAAAGATATTATAATATCATTTTTGGTACTAATTTTGTGTATACCTAAAATACCCTTAATGGTACAAATGGGAAAATGTATTTGTATAGAGGGCATTTTTGGGTGAAAATTTTATCAGGTACCAAAAATGTGATTAATAGATACCAAAAACGATATACAATAAAGATCAGATACCATTTATGTGCGAAAGTGAAAGATCAGGTACCATTTGTGCAGTTCACTCTTATAATAAAATGTGAGTGAGAATGAGTTAGTAGAATATGGGGTCCACTACCAAAAATGGTAAAAGTGAAAGATGACAAATTTTTAGGAACGGACGAAAAAGGAAATAAGTGACAAATTTTCAGGGACGGAGGGAGCATGTGATAACTAAGACTAATTGACTTATAAATTCAAATATACGTTTTATCGTGACATTAAATTTACGCTAACAAATCTCATAACAATTCAAACATATTAAAGGAAGATAATAAGTATGCTTTGTGATTAAAACTAAACAATATCTAGTCCAAGAAGTATGGTCGAGTGGTATGGACTCATCCATCCTAATCAAATGGTCAGAGGATTGGTCCTTCATATTCCTTTGATAATTACAAAAATAAAATAAAGAGTGAAAACCAACTAGCTACACACCAAAACAAGAAAGTAAAACCGACTATTAAAGAAGATCAACCACTTGTGGAGACTTGACTAAAGAATATTAGTCATTTGGCTCGGTGGCAATGAGAATCTTGAACACCTTCCTTTTTCCCAATACTCAAGACGACATAAAAGTTTTCTGTTTTCCAGCTCCTAATTTGGGTGAAACTTTTGAAATATTACCTTGTTGTGGATGTCCCAAATAGACCAAAGAATGATGTAAAACACAGAGATACAATTTTTTTTTTATCAAGCTTTCGAAACGAGGTTCCAAGCCAACAGACCTTTGGGAAGACAGAAGGAGATATTCTATAAGTCACAACAAAAATACCAGAGGATGTTGGAGACCTTGCACCATTAAAAGATGTGTTCGACTCAATTTCTTCCTTGCACCATTAAAAGATGTGTTCGACTCAATTTCTTCCTTGTAAAGTGAACAAAGATCATCTTTGACTCCTTTGACGCCCATTTTAAAGAGTCTTTCTTTGGTATTGAGTATTCCTTGAAGTATAAACCGAAAAAAGGAGTTGTGCTCGTGGTGGAGCAACGGTCCACACATTTCTATTTCAACGTCAACATCCTTGATCCCCATGAGTTTATTAACCTGCAAAACAAAGCAAGAAACCGGAAAGATGTTTGATTTATCAAAAAATCAAATCCTCACATCACTCGTGTTTTTCCTCATGGTAAAATGGCACACGGCTCCCCAACCGCATCCTCTTCCCAAGCAAACAGATTCCTCCTCCATCTAAATGTCAAGATTCGTTTTCCTACTCTCTTATATTCTTAATATAAAGTGAGAAGAGTCTAGGGAAAAGAATCTTTAGGCTTTCCTCACTCGCTCAAAGGTCATGCTAGAATCGTGTTTGAGCACCATCGTCTACCTTGATATGAACTCCTCTCGTTACCACTTCTTGAATTGCTTTATTGAAATTCTTAAAGCTTGCTAGCTGGCCCCGAATACTTGTTCAGACTCCTATTATCCATCTATGGAATTCCCAAGGTATTTGATATTCACTGTTCCACTTTAGGAGTCCCGGTTTACCATTTTTAGGTGTCCCACTTTAAGAGTCTCGGTTGGAATATTCCATAAATGGTATTAGGCTTCACATTCTCTTGACCTTTTCCCACTCACATTTTATTATAAAACTAATATAAAAAAAGTAGGATCCATATTCCACTATATTTTTCACCAACTTTTCTTTATATTTTTTAATACCCGTGCCAAACTCAACCGGGACTCTTAAAGTGGGACGGATGGAGTATTATTGTTGAAGACGATAATCTTCTTCCATATGAATTTTTTATTATTGTCAAACCTCCGGGACCATTTGAACAAAAGAGCGGCATTTTTTTATTGAAAAAATTACCCACCAGTACTAATTCAAGAATTAAATCAAATCAAGACTTTCAAAATATTTTGAGCCGGTGCAGTTGGGCCTTTAATGTTTTTACCAAGTCTTGTGAGAAGACCAATTGAATGAATTGATAGTATAGGTCTAGATTAATATTATCTCGAAATATATACTCCATAGACCATAATAGTAACAACATGTAATGTGTAAAATGGAGTAAAGTGTATTGGTCTTGTTTTGATTACGCACACTTCTAATTTTCAGATCGTAATATATATATATTTTTTAGAAAGTACTATACTAGTACTTTTTTTAATTAAGAACTTTGACTTACTTAAACCCATGAATATTTGAAATTTGATTGATGAATTATCTAACGCATTAAATGTTAGCAGTGATAAATTAATTAGTTAATCGCTTTAATCTATAACAATTGATTGCATATTTATCCCCGTTAAAAATCACCAAAAGTAAATATTTGATATATTAATCCAACATAGTATCACTGTTTAATTTGCTAACAACCTCTGAACAAGTTACTTTGCCTTTTACTGTTGAGTCTTTAGAGTATTCACGGTGGTGGAAGATAAACCTGCCTATAAATCTGCACATTTTTAATTTTTCACTGCCACATTAGCATTTTATTTTCTAGCACATACACAACACATGTAATAGTCCCCCCTATAAATCTTTTATCACTTAGGAGCCGCGTGAGATGAAAGTCTCATGCACGGTTTTGAATGAGAGAAAGAAGTGAGGAATCCTCTTTTCGACTCCGACTCTCCCACTCCAATCGTTGCTTTTCTTTCTGTTACTTCGAAAGTAGCTGCTTCAGCTTCAACCACTCGAATTTTCGATATTCCTTTTTATTTCTCATCAAACGAATGACATCTTCTTCTGGAAATCCTAGCTATTCTTAGCATGATAGTGGGAAATATCATTGCTATTACTCAAACAAGCATGAAACGTATGCTTGCATATTCGTCCATAGGTCCGCCCATCCTCATTTTCTATTTCATTACTATTTTTCTCTTTTTAAAATTTTTATGTTATCAAATTAAACAAAATACTAAAATAAAATAAAATAAAGGCAAAATCAAAACATACTTAATTTCTTTTAAAAAGTTACAGGGCAAAAAAACATGAAAAAAAACTACTGCCTCCGTCCCACACTCCACTTAAAATGACACTTTCCCTTTTAGTTTGTCCCAAATAAGATGACACTTTCCCTTTTAGTTTGTCCCAAATAAGATGACACTTTCTCTTCTCAATTAAATATTCAACTCTCTTTTTCTATCCATTCAATACTTACAATCACATTTTCTCCCACCAATTAAACACATTAACCAATAACTTTTAAAATCCCGTGACGACTAAGAAATGTGTCATCTTAGCCGGGATAGAGGGCGTAGTTGCTTAATTTGGACCCAACCCCAATCGTCTCTTGATGTTGTCGAGGAGTCTCTGCAGATCGGTTTTCATGGCCTCGTCCTCGCACATAGAGATGGACCTGATGGTGTCCAACATCGTTCTCTGCATCGACGCAATAGCCAAGTTCGAGAGGGTCAGGATCTTCGGACTGAGGTGATTCGGTTGTGTTTGCCTTCACCCTCCTCTTGGCCTCATTAATGCCAATGGGACGACTCTGTGTTGGCTTTTGTGTGCCAAAACTCTCCGCTGCTGATGTAGCTGCCGCTAATGTTGAGCTTCGTCCACTTTAGAGCATTTGGCTCCAACTCCGCTTGGAATTTGGTATATCCTTCTAAATGAGTATGGCGTCACAGTTCTTGAATGCCGAAAGTGTACCGTTTTAGAAATACGTCTTCATGACCATCTAGCGGATGTCTTCCTGACTCTGGCCGCTGCCTCATACTTCTCTGAAATCAGCCCCCAAAACCTATTCACCTTCTGGCTGTTGGAGAAGATTGGGTACTTGGAGACGTTGACCCAACACCTCGCCAAATCCATCAACTCCTCGGGGGTGTAGTTCTACCTCTTCTTCTTCCCTCGGGCACGGGCAGTCATCTCGATCGTTGTGGCCTTCCCCTTTCCCTTCCTCATTTTGCACGCTGGGGGAAGTAGAATCCTTCTAGGGAGAAGACGGCTCCATGTCCGAGACATTGTACTCGTCGGTGCTGAAGTTCGGATCAACATTATGATGGGGCATGGCAGCGGATCGGAAGAACAAATAAATCACAATTTATATCTATTTAGAAAATTATTTAATTCCTTTAAATTAATTATAAATTCCATAGTTTTTTATTTAATTCAATTATTGATTATTTTAATTGCTTTCTGATCAGGAACTAGTAGTATATAAGTATCATAATTTAATTTTATGAATTATTGAAAATTTCAATTAATTTCACCTTTGACAGTCAATTTTAATTTTTTTTTACCATTAATATAAATTATGCATATACTTTTAATATGGAAATACTATTATTTTAAAAATTACTAAACTACTTTTTATAGCAAAGTTTTATTATTATTATTTTATATGTATTTTATTTACAAGTTATTTTAAATTCTAAGGTTAAATGATTTTATTATAACTAAAAATTAGTATTGTTAAAATTGACAACATCATTAAATTGTGTAACCATATTGTATAGGTTGATTTATTTTTTAGAGTATGTAGCCGTGAAATATTTGGAATAAAAGAAAGTATTTTCCCTCATGCTAGTTTAGATTTTTACAATAAATGCGTGACTTGAAAACTTAACATCCCAAGACGGCTTGCCACAAAGTATTTCTTATTTTATTTATTTTATGTTCTCAAAAACTTTTGATACTTTTTAGATGCACTAAATTAATTGATTTTATATCAATTACGTAATTTTACATGGTAATATTTAATTTGTATAGTGGATGATTGTTTAGCATCACTCTTATTTTATAAGTCTTTATTGTTTGCATATTTGTGTTTTTTGATCATGAAAGGGAGAGAGAGAAAAAAAACAATCATATACCACGAACATCGATTTCTCTTTTATGCACTGCTAATTTTGGCGTATTTCATTCATGTTATATTTTTATAAGTAAATTTATATATTCACTTTTTTTAATTATATAAATTCCTATTAAAGTGAATTAGAAAATCATAATTTTATATACTTTTATATTTATTTAATATACTAATTGAATATTAAAATTAAATTACACTAAGGATCCAAATTCCGTTTGCAGGCGATGTAGTATCTTTTCACGTTATAGTAAGTATGCAGCAATCTTGTCAAAAAATATAATGAAACACGAGGGCTTATATTGCCATATAACTAATTCACAATTTATAACATTATAAGTCTTATATTATAATGCCAACCTCATTTTTACTGACGATAATTTCATTATTAAGTAAATTATATTACAAATGAAGAAATGGTACATTGTTATTTAATTTAACCTAGATTTTCCACATTCATTTACGAATATTCAATCATCAAAAGAATAATTTTCTTAATGATTTAGGTGCATACATATGTATGTGATACAGTTACAAATTTTCTTAACAATTAATGTAGGTGCATACAAATATGTATATGATACAATTACAAATTTTCTTAATAATATCGTACGTCAATAATTTTCTTAAATGTCTTATTTGCATCATTTCTTTTAGGCACATAATTTAAGAAATATGTTTGGTGAAGTAAATGTGTAATAAATAAAATAAACAGGTAAAAGAGAAAAAATAAATAAGATAGCTATAATTAAAAGTAAACTAGAATGGTGAATACCATAAATTAAGGTGTTAATTTTTGTTATATGGAGTATAACTCAAATAGTATATGATAATCAAAATATATAATGACTCAATATAATTCAAATTACAATAATTATAGTGTATAATAACTTTAATTTATCTTAGATTTACTGTTACTGCAACATAATTTATAAAATGAAATTAGTACATTTAGAGTCAATATAAAATAATTAAAATAAAAAAATACACGCAAGTGTTCTAGGAAAACTATATAAAGAGCATAATTTGCAAATATATTTGCTCTACCTAAAAACTACAATGACACAGGTAACGTACATAATCTACTCAAAAAAATTGTCGATTTTTTTTGTGTTATTTTTCTTCTAGGGATTAACATTAACTAATCTCCCTCTCTTCATTTTTTAATGTAGAAACTTGAAATTAAAGTGACTTTGGATGCGAAGAAGGTATTTGGCGAGCAACCGCAATCTTTTAAATTTCATAGGGACGAATATGTACAAAGAGCCATTGCTATTGCACAAGGTTTTAAAGGTAATTAAGAATCAATTTCACTATTTCCTATTCCCTCCGCTCCACAGTAAAAGAGACATTTCATTTTCTGCACTCATTTTGAAAAAATGATATTAAATAGTTAAAATGGAGAGAGAGTAAAGTAAGAGAGAATAATGTAGAGAATAGTCTTATCTACAATATTCTTTCTTTTACTTTACCTTTTCTTCACTTTAACTATATTTATAATTATTTTTTCAAAATGAATGTGCAAAATGAAATGCTTCTGTTACTGTGGAACGGAGGGAGTACTACTAATTATGAGTAGCACGTCTTTAATTTTAATGAGAAAATAGTATTTCTCTTAGCATTAATAAAAGATAGATATTGTTATATAAATATAGTACAATGGGGAGATGATCAAAATAAAAATGCATTTAAATCCAGAAATGCAGCCCAAATCTTGGCCCTAGGATTAGATGATCTAATGGTCAATAATTAACCCAAAACACGGAAGGTCATAATTAAGTAGTTTTAGGTCATATTATAATATTTGGGTTTATGTCATGTTAAGATCATTTTAGGTTATGCTTTGTTAGCATGACCTAAAAATAAACTAACTATGACCTAAAAATGCCTTACGTATGACCGTGTTCTGCGTTTCTGTATTTAAATCTGGTCTTCATAGATCAAAACCCTAGTACAATGTGCTCTTTTCGTCCATAAAATAATGACTTATTACCATTAATAGTAATCTACAAATTAAGGATCTACGTATAACATTTAGAACGCCGCATGTACCTGAGTTAAAATAAATATCATCATAGAGATCTATGTACAGGTATAATCACATTTTTAAGTGTTGACGAGGAAGAGGTTTTATATTAGGGGCGGCGACTCTTGTGTGTGCGTCAACTGGCCAGGAGAGTGCCTAGACCTAGCTGTGTCGTTGGGTCTGTGCCTAAAACCTCTTGTCAACAAAAATACCTCAACCCACTTCTACTGGCTAGTATAGTGGAGTAAGGGTCGATCCCACAGAGATGGATGTAGGCGAAGTGCAATTGCAAAGACATTTTGGAAGGGTTGGTTAGCTACCACGCTTTTGGGGTTGAGTTCTACCTAGGCGTAAAATTAAAATGAGACTCTACCTATACTGACCAGTAGGTAACTAAATGCTTAATGCTACTGGATGTGTACGTGATTGTGAAAGCTGGACACCTAGTTGTGCATATGAGAAGCTACTAGATAAAACTTACTAAAAATGGCTAGACAAAAGGTAAAGGGAATCAAAGGACATGCTGGCAGACTGGCTGCTGGGTTGCAGAAAAGCTGAAAAAGTGCAAGTACAAAAGCAAAAAGTAACAAAAGTAACATATCTTTGATTGTGACATTTTCTTCTTCACCAAGCTAAACTAACCAGATCTAACAAACTCCATTGATGAATGCTCAAGCTCAAAAATTCGTAAATGCAATACTTAACTTGAAATCAAGAACGAAAGCAAGAAAAACTGAGATTTACGCATACTGGTCAATAGGACAGAGTGACAGAAACAAACAGAAACGAATTCCATGCATTTTTTAGAAACTTAAACCGATTAAAACTTGTAAACACATTAAGGAAAGATTAGATCTAACTAAGGTAGGCAGATTCAAGCACTTAAGCAACAGAAATCAACATAAAACTACCAGATCAAGCTAACTAGGCAGAATGAAATCGTAAGCAAGCTGAAACACAAAATAAAACTACAATAAACTTCATTGCATTCAAGATTATCATCCAAAAGATGTTCCAACCAAAGTAACTACTAGAATCCAAGTTTAATGCAAGCAAAACAAGTTCTTAAACTAAGAAAGCATTAAAAGAAAGCATGTAAATGGTTGATGGCTTCTTCTGAAACTGGAACTGGACTACGGCGGCTGGAATGATTCAGGCATGATGACTCCCCGCCGGCTGGTGGCCGGAATCTTCATGGCAGGCTGCTGGATTTAGAGAGTGGAACTTAGAGCTAATGGAGCTATTCTCTCAAAAGTGATTTCAAAGTGATGATAAAAGTGATGATAAAGTTTTTAGTCTCCTTATGTTCAGCTCCTATTTATAGGGTGGCTTGCCCTAATTTCTAGGGCTGCCTCTTCATGCGAAATGACAATTTTGCCCCTCTTTAGTAGGTGATTGTTCCAAGCAAGTCCTTCCTTCTCGTGTCCAGTTCCGTAGCATCCATCCTGGCCAGTTTGCACCTTTTCTGCTCATACTGACCAGTTGCACACTCTTTTACTACTTTTTCACGCCAATTCTTCTGATCCTTTCCTCCTGATTTAGTACCTCAACCTGCACACTTTAGCAACTATTTTGCAGATATTATCCAATAAAGCACGTTATACTGACCAGTAACCAAGGCTTAGAACGAGACTCATCAAACTGCTCACACTTAACACATACTTGTCCTCAAGTATGAAGAAACAAGCCAAATAAAAATAATGAGTTGAGTTCGCAAGCCTGGTTACCTCCCCTAACCGACCTAAACTGATTCCTATTTCCCCAATTAGTCTGGTCCTGATTCCTGTACCCCAGCTACAATTGCCCTTCTTGACCTTTCCCTGGCCAGCTGGACTGCCTCTCCGGAGGGTGTGCATAGTTCGTGAGCTGAAGTGGAGGTGGCTGGCCTTGATCATGGTCAGTCCATCTGAAGTTTAGGTGAGTCCTCCATGGAGCGTCCCTCTGTCTTCCTTGATTCCAACTCCCATCGGGATTCCAACTTCCCATCGAATTTGCCTGAGCTTGACACTCCCCTTCGCAGGGCTGACTGTAGTACGGTTGAAGTTGCCTTTCCTCCTGACCAGGGGGTTTCTCAATTTCCACTGGAGCATGCGGATTGTACTTCTCAATTGCAATTTTCAGGGTTTGCACCTTCGTAGAACAGATAGTAAGTCTCCGCTTCTATCATCCTGTGGTTCGGACAAGCATCCAACAGCCCCTTGAAACGGGACCAATAAGAACTCAGAGACTCATCGTATTCTTGTTTTCACTCCTGAATCTCCTTCTTCAAGGCATTCGTCTTGTTGGATGGAAAAAAGTAATCCAAAAATTCTAGTTTAAAATCCTTCCACGTGTTGATCGAGTCCGGTGGAAGCCTTAGCAGCCAAGTGTTCGCCTCCCCTTTGAGAGCAAACGGAATTGCTCGAAGACGGTAGTCCTCCTCTGTTGCCTCGTTGGGTCGCTTTTGAATGCTGCATAGTTTACTGAACTCGTTCAAAAATTCATAGAGGCATTCGTTCCTACGCCCAGAGAAAGTAGGTAGAACTCCAAGTACATTCGTCTTGATATCGATCGACCTCCGTCGTGGGTTTGAGACTATAGCATGAGCGGGTTCACCGTCAAGATGTGCGGTGAGCGACCCTATTTCCGGATCGGGATCTAGTAGATGAGCCATATTTGGGTCCTCCTCCTCCTCGGTCTCGGAATGCTCTGGTTCTGTTGACGACCCTGGGTTCTCCTTTGTCGACGAGTTCCACTCCTTTTCACTTTCTGACTCGAACGGAAATGGATCATCCGTCCTCAATCCTGATCTGGTGGTGATGGTAGATGTGGATTCCTTGACTCGCCACTTGTATTGGCCACTCCCTGATCCAGATGAGCTTGCCCAACTTCTAGATTGGAAGCCTGCTTTCATACACTGTCAAGGAGAAAGAAAAATAACAGAAATTAAAATATTTACTCCAAATCCTTAAACGAAATAACAACAACCGCCATCCCTCCCCGGCAACGGCGCCATTTGAAAGGTTACGGTTTATGTTCGTAGTGTGTTCAGAAGGAAATAACAGGTTTCCTAGGTCAAGCAAATCCACTAGATCACGCGGTCTAGGAACTCGTTGGTCGCAGGAAATCCCGGTCGTCGGACACACAGAGCACTTCTTTCAAAAAAAACCATCAACCACTTTACTAAACCTAGTATAGGGAAGTAGGGATCGATCCCACAGAGAAGGATGCGTAATACTAATGTTCAAGGATTTAGATGTGTTTTTGGTGTTGGCTGCTGCCACGCATTTTTTTGGGTTGAGGAAAAACAAATTAAACTTGACTTGGGAATCTTAAAACTCCTAAGCTAATAGCTAGACCTAGGCGAAATAATAAGAAAACGTTGTGAGAAAATTAACTACTCGATCACTAGATCTAAGAGAACTACTCTACTTACCTAGACCTAGGAAATAAACTAACTGTGGGGACCATGACTGAAAAAGCAGAGTACGGACGAAAAGCTGGCAGAATAACTAACTCTCCTACTAACTAACAGCGACATCATCTTCTACAACCAAATTGCGTAAAAACTCATAAGGAAATTAACATGAACGAAATCAAAACAGAGCAAACTAAATCTAAGTCAAATTTATGCATAATCAACGAAGAACTGAGCAGATCTGCAGACGCTAGACGAAGCAAAACAGAAAACAAGAAGAAAACTCAAATCCATCTAACAACTTCCTTTTCTCACTTCGGATCCAACCTCAGACGCTAAATCCACTCCGGATCCAAGCGTCCAACACGAACTCCAACCAACAGAAACACTTCATCACTTCAGATTCGAACAACAACCTCCAAACAGTCAATAAACCACAGATCTATCACCAAATTCCCATATCAAACACCACAATATCAAAATAAAACAGAGATCGACATAATACTTGTAAAAATAAACTTCCAGCAGCGAGATTTACGTAAATCAACTTGAAATTTAACAACTAAACGCAAATCAACCAAAGCGAAAAGATAACAAGTATCATCAACAGCCAAGTCGACTCCCAAAAGTGAAGTTCGACCACAAAAAAAAGTAAAACAACTGAAATTAAGAGAGGTTGTATCTTCGTCCACACTCGGACGGTGTTGCAACTGCGAAACTTCTAAAGAAAAGTAACCCTTCGTACCCGACTACCCCAGATCTCCCATTCCCAAGTGTGTGCAATGTGTGTGAGCTAAGAAGAGAGTGAAAAAAAGTGTTTTTATGTGCGTTGCATGCTCTTCTATATATAGGCGTTGGAGTGGGGCCCAGCGAGGTATAGATAAGACTTTGTTTCCCTCAGCTATTGACTTCCTCTGTCACGCCTTCTTTTCTTTTAAATCCTGCTCACTTCATTCCTTTCCTTAGCTAGACCATCTCCTTCAGCATTTCCTCGATCTAGCGATTTTTCTTCACACACCTGGCTTAGGAAACGTGTTAGACCCAGCAAATTATAACGTTTTTCACCCTATAACCGATGCATGAAATTAGCCTTATCAATATCTTTTTATCAAATCTCATTATCTATGTACATAACACTACATTCAATTTTTTAGCAGCTCGTTACAAGCGGTTTGTAAACGTGAAATATTCCTTGTCTCGTTATATTGGTCATGTCTACACTTCTGGTTGATGTATCATTTCAGTGCGTGTGTGTCTGTAAAACTTATTTCCTACGTGTATCTTAAAAAAAATCAAGCTTTTGTCTTTCCTCATAGTGTTGCATCAAGAACTAAGAATATGTATCAAGAACTCAAAATTTAATCAAACAGTCTTAACTTGGATATGAACCGATTTCAAATTATAACAACACTGCTAAAAATGTCTTTAGATTGGAAGAGTTCCAAAATCACTCAAGGAAACAAGAATTACAATTTCAGCTCGACTTTTGTTTTGAATCTCAGCACTAACTTGCAACAATTGGTTCGAGTCATCCCAACGGAGCTTGAAAGATCATAAGATAGGTCATGAAAATAGTATGGAATTGAAATAAATCTCAATTCCTAAAATAGGCTACTTAACAAGATAATTCAGCTGTCCGACCAAATTTGAAAGGTCTATACATCAATGGATAATGATCCCAACATGTCATGGCTAAAAACAATCAGTTGCATGAGGGTTTACAAACGTAGGCAGTTGCCACGAAGCAACACTAATCGTGGCTCAATGAAATTCATAATATGGAATAATGATATCACACCAATGGGTTCATAAGTTTGTGAAAGGCAGCCATAGTCAAGAGGACTTTTGAAAAAAAATCAAGTGGTTAAATCTGTTAAGGGAAAGTACAAAATGTAGGCCGTAACTTCGTTTTGCAGAAAGAACTTGCCACATACATGGTTACGAAATGAAAAGCTGAATAAAAGTTCGAAGAATAATATCCTATAGAAAACATGTATGGGAGACGTGGCCATAATGAAGGACATAATTATAAGCACTTTAGGAATAGAGTTCAATGGCGGAGGCTCACAAAGTCAAACTATTGTCCTTATGAATGATGAGTCAAAGAAGACTACAATCAATCCAGGTGTCCAAAGTTATAAAGCCAAATGCCAATTTCCAAGAACTGAAAGTGAGTTATGACTCAATGGAGGAAAAGAAATAATGTGCATTACTTGCAATTACGAGTCAAACAAAGTGTTAAATAGACAAGGGTTCACGGTTATTCGAAAGGTCCCGAAAAAGAACTTCTTAGAATCCAAGTAAGTACTGTTGATTAAAATAGTTCGTTCTAACTACTAAGGTCGCATCCCCTCATTCATCTTTCGCGAGCCGAAACATGGTAACATTGTTCTAAGAAATTGTGGATTATACTTGCGCTCTCAACATGCTATAACAGTCGTTTTCGTCGCATCGCCACTTTTGACAAAAGATTGGGTTTAACTTGTTAGATAGCATGTATGATCTCTCCCCGTTGTAAGATTACATCATTTAACATCTCCTCTTGTCTCGAATATTTTCTCGTTCGAAACTTCTCTTCAAGTTGCTCATTTTTTTTTCCTTCTTGAACTCATTATCGTACATAATGTCTCTTCGCATTCTCCTAATTCTTATCGTTCAGGAAAGACAATAGTAAATTTGTAATTATCCACTGAAGTTCGAGTAAGCACCACATATTTCCATTTGTCTTATCACTCGGAAAAGTGATATTGCAGTTGTTACAACTAAGTTCGATATCGTTCGATCTAACAGACATTTAGGGCATTCTACGTTTGCATACAAAGTTCATAGCATCATACTTTCTTCTATCATCACTTTCATAAAATACAAAATACCTCACACTTCAACGTCCATAAACCATCACTTAAATCATCATTCACATACCAAATAATTAAACATGCATAAACGTATATCACTAATCATAACCACGTCATATTTCTCATTCACTTCAAGATCTCAATTTTCCCGAAAGAAAAGAACTATCATACTTTCATTTAAAGTTCAAAGATTTTTCTGAAATTTTCAACAATTTCCCATATCATAAATATTTCCGCCAATCAAGTTCCACCATGAACAACTAGTCATTACCATTGCAAAACATTCACCTCAAAATCCTTTCCATTCTTTTTAACAAGTATCAAATACCATGCAACTCTTTCAAAACTCATAACTCGTTCTTTTCTCCACACAATAAAATAATTCTTCCTTTTCTATACCAACATTTTCAACTTTCCCTTACAAAAATTTCGTTACCTCTTTTCAGGTTGAGCGCGACGGTCGGATGTTGAGCCATTGACCCTCTAAAATTTATTTATTTATTTATTTTGATCAAGGGAAACGAATCTAGATCACGACAGAAAGAAGACTCTTGGGTCCAGAGCGGAAAGAACGTTGCTCTGATACCACTTTGTCACGCCCGCATTTTCTAAGGATAGAAAACACGGTTGATCGCGACTAGGGGAGGGTTAAAGAAGCGGGCAAGAAAAAGGGAACAACGAAATATACACGACCAAAACAAAAGATTAACTGAGAAACTTAAAACAAACTCGAATACTGACTCCACAAAACTAACTTCGAATAATAAGACCCAATGATAAAACATTCCCAAGGAAATTTAGGATTTTAACGGAAGCGTCAAGACATGGAAAAATGCCAAGTATGAAGACCCGACAAATCCAACAACCAAACAAGATATAATTTTCCAACAACTCTGCTCAACATCCTCCACATCCATCGCCGCTCAATCTGCACATTAAGAAAAACAATATGCAGGGCTGAGTACTTGATGCACTCAGTGGACACATGCCAAAATACAGTTTGTCAAGCCATAAACGAGTGATCTTGGGGGTTTTAATTAAAAGAACCCAAGTACACTAAAAACATATTTTCCGCAAAGATCGGATGCGCAACCATTTTCCATCCACATCCACCATCACCATATTTGAACTACATGACAAGGAACGTGGCCATGAACCAAGTCACTAGACCGGCCAACTCCAATTAGATAGCGCACGATCTACTGGGTCTACACCAGTCCGAGCAGGGTTTGCGGCCCTACTGGGACCCGAATTCGTTAACAATATATGGCATAGCCACTTCAGATAGGTTCATTCAAATACAAAACATGGCAAGACAAACATTTTTCACCTCCTTTCACATAGTAAAAATATTTGGGACATAGTCCTTATTTAAAATGAAAGCCCACCTCAAATGCTTAACTCCTCAATCAACTTTCTTCTCTAACCGCTAACATCGTGCACAAGTTCACCCTTTTTCGAAATAACATAATATGCAAAAAAAATAGACTTTGCATAATTGAAAGCGGATTTAAATGCATTCATCCTATGCGTGTGCTCAAATTATCCTTTTATCTTTTCTTAGAAAAACCACATATCTCAAACTCGTTCTAAAATAAACTCAAAATATAAAGACTCAGACCCATCAACTAAACAAAACAGTATCAACAAAAACTATACTCCCACTCGTCACCAACGCATTTGTCTCGCTCTTTTTTTTATTATTTAATTTTTCAACACATCAAAGCAATACTAATAAATTACTCCCTCAACACTACACATATATACTCCATATCCAATACATTGCAAAACAATTAAACGAAAAGAACATAAATACTCCCAATCACCTCCGTGTATATACCCCTCTTAAAACTACTACACACTAATCTAATTAGGCCTCCCCTCAAATAATATTCAGTAATTAGTAGTGCAAAAGCCATTAAAACTAAAATAAGGAAAAGGAATCAGCAACATATATACTAATATACTCTCACATCACAGTCTATACTTAAAAAGGAAATGAGAATTATTTAAATAGTATACTCCCATCCATCAACACGTAAATACTCCCTTCCCAACACTAAATGAATAAAGTCACTAATTAAAATAATTCAACATAAATACTCCCAAGTTACACGTCTCTCTATGAAGTCTCAACTCTACTTTAACATCTCTTTCTCTTTCTCAACACAGCAGCTCTCCCACTCTGTTCCATTCTTCTACAAAATACAAACCAGAAACAAATCCCAACTCCCATCTCTTCTTCTTCCCCATTGCCAGCGACCGTCGCTAGCGCTGCTAGTCCCAACAGTAACTTCTCTCTCCCTTTTATTTCATTCTTAATCTTTTGTTAAAGAATTCTATTTGTTTGATTTCACTTATTAGTGGTCAGGCAGAAATATTTCCAGGAATTGAATTGAAGACAAGCAAAGACAGTTTCAAACGCGTAAAAGATCGAAACTTTGGGCGCAGAGTGTCTTTCAACAAGTTGCAGAAACATTCAAACAATATACTCCAGCTTCGACCCGTGTTCTAATGTGAATGTTTGAATGTTAGATAGCAGGGGATTTCTAAAATTAGGGAGTATACCTTTGGAATGAAGAGACCAAATTGGATTTGCTGAGAAAATTTGGATTCACAGGTTAATCGATTAATCCTCTCCACTGTGACAAGAAAATATGGTGCTATGGATTTAATATCTACAGAATTTGTATACATTGAATTGAAGGTAAAAATTATACCTTTATTGGAATGGAGAAGAAGAACTGCAGTAGGTTTCTCACAGATTTTACTTGGATGTGAAAGAATCGTGAATGTGGAATATTTATACACCAAAAACTGATAGATATTGATTTATTTGGTTGTTGGAGAGATTTTAGGGAGTGTAATATTGGTGAAGTAACGTGTAGTAGGGGTTTAGGAAAAGGAAGAATTTATGTTAGACTAAGGATTTAACTACAGATTTTTAAATATGGATTGGAATTAAATGAAAGTAGCCCAATTGAAATTGAAATAAGATATATGGGCTAGGACAAGATAGATAAAAGTGATAGGCCCAAATATTTAATTTTAGAACATTGATTAAATTGTGGTGTTTTATTTTAGTACTTTGGCGTTATTCCAAGTACTTGAAAACGATCGCCCAAATTTTCCATCGATGAATCACACGTCATTCTCGTCGACTACTTTCGCCACACGATTAACCAACAACCATTTAATCACTCACTATTTCCAATCGCAACCAATCAAAACAAAGACGGTAGTTACTCAAGGTCTATCACTCGCACTTCTCAAAACAAAAATCTTAACGTAAAAAGGTAATATTAAAAGCGGGTGTTACAATAAATATCTTTACTATATATTTTTCCTAATTTCTATTTATAATTTGATGATACTTGAATACCGGTATATTAAATTAAATAATATCAATATTCAAGTATCATCTATTGACTATGACATTCATTTTTACGAGTATATATATCTTAAAAATATTTTAAAATTCTTTAACTATAAAAGGTTGAAAATAAACTTTTCTTACGTGTCACAAAATTAAGTGAGAATATTGAAGGTCAAATTAGGTTTAAAAAATTTATCAAAAATATATAGTAAAAATATTTATAAAAAAATATGACCATATTAAAAATATGAGTAAAGGCCAAAATTGGTCCTGAACATATGACCATTTTACGATTTTGGTCCTAAACTTTATCTTTTGGATTTTTTGGTCCTGAACATATAGATATTTTACGATTTTGGTCCTGGACTAACTTTTCCGTTAAAAACTAACGGTCAACGGGTGTAATCCCAATTTTGATCAAATTAGACTTTTAATTCTGATTTTTTATCCTTAATTAAATCTCTAATTATTTTAATAAATATTTATTTAAACCTAATTACTGTATTTTAATAAATATTCATTTAAATTTCAGAAAATATGAAAAAATAAAAAGAAATGGAATTGCTCTTCTTCTCCGTCCACAATCCATCTCAAGAACAGAGTTATGCGACCCCTCCTTCTATCCCAAAACCCTTCCTCACCCTCGACACCTTACAAACCTCTCTCATCTCCGACTCCACAATCCATCTCAAGAACAGAGTTGCCGCCAATAGTTGAATAATCCAATTGGAAAAATAGAACTAAATGGGACAAGGTTTTAAAAGAAATAACTTCGGGGAATGGGGGAAACGAAAATGAGACTGCCGAGCATCGGGCAGCGGCTGCCCGAACTGGACCGGAAAGCAGCACCAGCGGCTGCTCGCGGTGGAGACAGCAACCGCTGTTCGTAATGGAGACAGCAGTGGCAGCGGCAGAGACTGCTGTCAAAGGCGATAGCAGCGGTATTGTCTGTCGAGCTCCCTACAACCGCGGATGGTGGCTCACGCGGTGAGAAGACGGGGACCGGCGGAGACAGGCGTGTGCCTGAGGTCCGGAGGGGTTGTAGCAGTTCCTCTCCGATTTGTAAGGTGTCGAGGGTGAGGAAGGGTTTTGGGGGGAGAAGGAGGAGTCGCAGTGGACGGAGAAGAAAGAGCAATTCTATTTTTTTTAATATTATTTATTTCTGATTTTAAATAAATATTTATTAAAATAATTAAGGAATTAATTAGGGAGTAATAATTCAGAATTAAAAGTCTAATTTGGTCAAAATCTGGATTAAACCCGTTGACCGTTAGTTTTTAACGGAAATATTGACGGAGGACCAAAATGATCAAATTTCCCTATGTCCAGGACCAAAAAATCCAAAATATAATGTTTAAGACCGAAAACGTAAAATGATCATATGTTCAGGACCAATTTTGTCCTTTACTCTAAAAATATATATCCTTCAAGTTATTGAAGGTATTTTCGTCAGGAAAACTTGGAAATAGTAATAAAGTACTTCAATTGATATTAACTCATAGTTGATGGATCTCAAATGATATTTTCAAAATTCACGAACTTAAAATGAGAGTTTGACCAAGTTCGTGGACCAAAAAATATATTTCCTCTTTATTAAATAAAAAAAAATAAGCACTAGATAAATAGGTGCATCAGAGTGGGACGCTTAATACAGCATATGGAATTTAGATATTTCTTTCAACCATGGCAGGTACAACTATTTATTCAATCTTAAAAAAGTTTAAAGTTCAATTGCCAACGCATAGATATAATTGAGCTTTCAGCATTTCTCCCTTGCCATTCAATTTACCCACGCAGATAGGTATACAATTTAGTTCTGCTCCATTTTGATTGATTTCACGGTTTTGATCGATTTCACTTCATTTTGCATTTTTCACCGATTTTATGCTCTGTTCCTCGAACTTCCTCTGTTTCTTCTCGAACAGCAGCGAACTAATATTATTACATATATTTCGATCCATTAATATATTCTTTTCTTTATATGCATTCAACTTAGAAAATAGAAGGAAGAAAAAATACTCCATACAGGGGAAAAATTACCAAAATATTGGTCTTATCGTATCAAAAAAATACCAAAAATTTTAATTTTTTGGTATGCCGTGATTTTCGGTACGGTATGATACCTTAGTGAAAGATTTCGGTAAGGTAACGGTATGTATACCGCGACATATTGAAATTCGATATATAACATGAATTAAGATATATACTATAAAATATTAATATAATTACACATAAATTTACTCCCTCCGTCTCATAATAGGAGGCACTCTTATTGTGGACACAAGTTTTAAGAAATGTAAAGAATAGTGTAGTAGGTTGGAAAAGTTAGTGGAATATGAGACTCACTTTTTTATATAGATTTTATAATAAAATGTGAGTGAATGAGTTAGTGGAATGTGAAGCCTACATATCATTTATTGTAATGAAATGTGACTCTTATTGTGGGACAGACCAAATGACAAAGTTTTACTGTTATTGTGGGACAGATATATTTTTAAATTATAAAATCTACTGTGAAATATAAATTTAATTATGAATAATAATATTAACACTCCCTCCGTCCATAAAAAATAGGACACATTTACCATTTTTGGCCGTCCACAAAATATAGAGCACATTCATTTATGGAAAGTTTTCAACAAAATAATAACCCTACACATCATTTTATTTACCACTTATGCCATTAGAATTAAAATTTATCTGTTACACTAACACTACTTATCTCTTACTATTTTTTCTCCTTCTCTCTTACTTTTTTACCTTCTCTCTTAGTTTACCAATTCTACATTAAAACTCGTGTCATACACCAGTTGCCTTATTTTTTGTGGACGAAGGGAGTATAAATTTTAAATTACAAAATATACTCCCTCCGTCCCAACTAGACTCCTATTCCACTTTGGGGTGTCCCAATACACTTGAACCATTTCTATTTATAGTAAAAATTTACTATACTACCAACTCCACTTACACCACTAAACAACTATTTCATAAATTACTGTGCCCAAAAGAAAGAGGTCTAATATCTTGGGACGGAGGGAGTAAATAATATTCTATAAATCCAAATATTTTATTTTCATTGATGTTGAAAATCAGGTATACCGGAAAAGTACAGTATACTGAAAATGAGGTACAGTATCAGTATGGAAATTCGTCATACCAAAAATAAGGTATACTGAAAATTTTTATAAGGTAAAGATATGATTTTTTCGCATACCGAATTTACGGTAAGGAATACGGTATGGTTATTTCGGTAAAATATATATTGTATCCATCCACCCCTATTATAACAAGGAAAATGTTTTGGAGACATAATGTCTCCAAGCCATAATGCTTAAAATGGTAAGTATATATTATATTATATTTTTAATTAAATTTATATTTTATATATGTACTTTATTACCCCTACATTAATTTGTTTACTAAATACACCTATTTAAGGATATAAATTTTGATTATGCATAGATGATGCATGCATTTAATAACATGCTGCAATCATCTAATCTTTTAAAACATGATTGGATAACTTTTTTTATATATGCCCATTTTAATGCATTTACTTAATGATATTTCTTTAAAATTTTAAATATTAATTTTATTAGCTTTATATATTTAGTATACATTTTGTCTACAAATAAAATAAGATTTATCAGCAAACAAATAATTTCAGACTTCTTAATGAATTAGTCTTTATAAATGTGAATTTAAATAATTTTGAACAAATAATTAGCGCTATAAAATATAAATAATTAGTTATCTAATATTTTTGAACTGTAAATACTTAGAGTTACTATAACATGTGACAAAAAATAATTACTTTGTAATTATAATACTATAATCTTCAATATTGATAAACTTATTTTTTTAATCACTTTTTATTCACAATAATCTTTAAAAAATAATAAAGTTTTTAGCTCACTTTAATATAACACCCAACACATTAAAATTTGATAATACTATATTATATATTAATACTACTAATTAAGTGAGTATATGGTTTTGATTTTAAGAATTCTCTAGTTCTAATTTTTTATTTTTTTATTTTGATTTTTTTAAATTCTTAAATCTTGGACCATTACAGTTGAACCTCGATAAAATCATATGTTCTTATATCATTTATTTTATATTTTAAATATATTAAAATATTTAACTATAACATGCAATAAATTAAATTTGATACATGGTGTACGAATGCTAATTGAGTCTAGTGTTTATGATTTTAAGTTTAATTCTTTATTTTACAAAATTATAATTTCTTTAATTTATAATTTTTGAAAGATTATGTTTAACAGTGATCAATAAATAATCTCATACTAATAAGTCATAGCTCATCTAATTAATATTTTTAAAATATGTAATTAATATTTAAAATATGTCTGTATGAACCATTATCTTAGCTCAAATAACTGTAGCATGCTATAAATTAAAATTTAATATAGGATATAGTATTCATTAAGTTTACAGTTCTGATTTTAAGAAATTCATAATTTTAATTTTAATTTTTTATCCAAAATTTCAGTTTCTTAATTCTTAATTTTTGGAACGTACGCATAATCTCAATTAAAAAAATTATATGTATGTTCTTAACTCAACTATATTTAATATTTAAATATATATAAATAATATTTTCTTTTTTATAGCTCGTTGCACAATTCTTTAATATTTTAATGTTATAGTTCATATTTTCTCTTTTTTTTTAATAAAATATTAAAGTTTTTAACTAAATTCACTATATCATGAAACAAAGTAAAATTTCATCTATAACGTGTTAATACTAATTGAGTATGTGGTTTTGATTTTAAAATTTTCATAAGTTTGATAGTATTAATTTTTTACATTCCAAAATTTTATTATTTTAAAAAAATATTACAATTCGATTAAAAATATAAACACATGTTCTTAACTTATATATTTAACATTTTAAAGCTACATATTTAATATTCCCTCTCTCTTTTTTATGCAAATATTAGAATTCCTAACTCTAAACAAATAATACTCCGCACTATCTTATAATATTAGCAGAGTTTATGATTCTTATTACTTTTAATTATTAATCAATTAGTAGTAGTTGACATGTGGTATATTAAAATAATCTAAAATGAGAAAAGTAGATTCATCCAATTATTTTTGTATTAAATTAATAATTTCTTTGATTTTTAACATTTAAAATGATAGATTTGAATCTGAACAAAAATTAATTGTATTTTCTTAACTCATCTATTTAATATTTTAAAACTATATAGTTATATTAAAATATTAGACGCCCTAGCTTAATTAAATAAAAAATATTAAATTTAGTTAAAAGCAAAGAAAAATAACAAAAAAATTGAAAAGATAATGAAAAAAATATTATATTATTTTATTATATAAACCAATCTGAATAAGATAAATGTTTAATTTTTACATATTTTTTCATATACTATTAAATAAATGATTTCATTGTTACTAAATTGACAAAATGTTTCAGAAAATTTAAGGAAAAAAATAAGTTATGAAAGAATAGCACAACGTAAAATCTATTTGAAAAAGCATATAATGCTATTTAAGTAATCAAATTATTTTACAATTAAATATAATAATTTAGTTATGTAGTGTGTTAATTAATACTGGTAATCTAAATTATTGATTTTTTAATTATTTGTTTTAAAAATTTACACGACAAGAATGGTTTTGATTGAAAAAATTTTAAATTCATTACTCTAGTTGCATGATTAAGTTTATCTCCAATTAACATATATGCATTTAGATAAGAATAATTAATTTGGTTAAATTTTCCTTAATTATATCTATTTAATACTTTAATGTTAGGGTAAATTAGTCACAATGTTATTATGGCTTGGAGACATTATGTCTCTAAATCACTACTCTTATAACAATAGGTTTTAAATGACTTTTAAATGAGCCGGCAAATCAAATATAAATATTCCATATAAATAGTGAACATAAATTCACTGGAGCTAAACTTATCCAGACAAAAGACGTTCGAGAATAATGAATGTGGGAATTGGAAAAGTTTAAACTTGGAGATCCTTTTTGGTTGTACTTGGAGAATTAGGGTTCAGGCGTGAAATTCTTCACGTTTTGAATGGGAATTGGGAATTGGGAATTTAATACACTGAATGGCTTTATGTTTTACTCTTTTATTTTCAAATTTTTAAAGAATAATTACATGCCAACAATATATTGGTGTATGAGGAGATTATTAAGATATTAAAACTTTTGTCTTTTATTTTATTTTATTACTCATTTCGTCCTATAAAAATATGTACTCTTTCCTTTTTTACTCAGTCCCATAAACATATACACTTTCTAATTTTAAAAAGTCCTTTTTTAATGAGGTGAAACTCATTCTCCACTAACAATACTTTAATTATTTTACTAATTTTACATTAAAACTCGTGCTAAACCCAAAAATATATATTCTTTGGAGGGAGTACTCCCTCCGTTCTGTGGTAATTGAGTGTATTATCATGCCCAATACTCCCTCTGTCCATGATTAATTGAGTTTGTTTGACTCAATCCGAATTTTAACAAATCTAATGAAAAATGAATTAAAAAATTAACAAAATGTGGATCATGTTTTTATATACCCCCTCCTCCCCATAAAAATAAAAATAAAAATAAAACAGATCGTATATGTCATTTTAGTTTAAAGGAACACGTGTTGTTAATAGAAAGAGATGCATTGAGGTCTTCTAATAGAAACACCAAATTATCAAAAGACTAAGAAGAGTTCAAATTGGATTGTTGCTAAGAAGGTAGGAAATCAAAATCTAAAAGACAAACAAATAGAGAAAATATACAAAACTAATAGTATATAATTGTAATGTTGCTCGTAAAACACGATGATGAAATTAATGATGAGATATGTGAATTGTGAAATATTATACGCCTTCCATCAAATAGAATATGCCGAATATCCATTTTTTTTTGACCCCGTACAAATAATCCATATCCATTTATAATATTTTTTTATCTTTTATTTTGATTTTGTTTTTATGGGTTTCACCATCCACTACATTATTTTAACTACTTCGTCTATTCCTGAAAGTTTGTCACATTTTTCCGTTCCGTACGTCCTACAAACTTTGTCACATTTCACTTTTTATCATCTTTGGTAGTAGACCCCATATTCCACTAACTCTTCTCCACTCATATTTTATTACTCCCTCCGTCCAATAGTAGATGCTACACTTTCTTTTTTAGTTTGTCCCACAAAAGATGTCACGTTTCCTCTTTTAGAAAAGGTTCCTTCTCACATCAATTATAAAATTATATTTTCTCTCACCACTTAACACACAAAATAACATCTAATCTTATGCCATCTCCCAAGTGTGACATTTACTATGGGACAGAGGGAGTATAAAATTGGTATATAAAAGTAGGATCCACATTCCACCAATTTTTCAATTCACTTTTCATTACATTTCTTAAAACCAGTGTTCGGTCAAAGTGTGACAAAGTTTATGGGATGGATAGAGTATTTTTTTCTCATTCTCATTGACTACCAATTATGCATTAAAACTCGTATCATCTCTAATTAACCTATTTATATGGGATGGAGCGGACAATGGAAAACCATGAATTATTACGTATACATGTTGAAAAATGACCGTTGCTTTCTGAGGAGTGTAATTTATTGTACTTCAACTTATTTAGTTCATGGCCTCATGTTAAGCTTGTCTTTTTCACCGAAAACTGGAATGAAAAAAGATAACCATATTCATATACTATTGGATATATATGTCAAAATAATTTCAGATCTCATATACCTTTACTCGATTATGTTGATAATTTGGTCATATTTTGAAAATCCAAAATTTAACAGGCAAATTACTCAAATCAGTCATGATTCCTGGATTAGTACTCCAACAATAACTATGGGTAATTAATTTCATCCATTCAAACACAACTTTTACCTGTCGATCCACCAATGTTCCCTAATTCATTTCATTTCGTCTATAAGTTGGCTAATAATTTTTAACTTGTTTTAGATACACCTAATATTTGTTTGATAAAATTAATATTTCCACTACCAATTGGTTGTTAAAGATTAATAATCATCACAAAAATTGACCAACTCAATCTCTACATAGACACGATACTTAACTAATCCTTTATGATTTACATTAATATGGTTTAACAATAATTATTTTAATTAATTGCCTCTCTTTAGTATTTAACATTCTTTTCCAACAAAACTAAACACAAAGCAGCCATTCCTTTCTCTTATTTGCGTCAAATAAGCAACTGAAATGATCTCAGTGCCCAAATTGGCATATAAAAAGTGATATAATGAATGTTGGAACACTCTTAATTAATCCATATCATAAGAATATAGTACCAAAAAGTAGAGATTAATAAATAAACTACGCGACAAACTAGATGCAAAAAGCAATAAAAATAAGACTTGTGCACTTTATGTAACAATTAAAAAAGCTCAGATTAGGCTAAGAAGGCTTATGTTTGAAGAATTAATTGTTTCACCTAACGTTTGAACAACGACGTTAGGGCAGCAAGCAGCTTTGGCACTAATCAGCTATAAAATGTTGCGTTGGGAAGTCATCTCTGAATGCAACAGACATATCAACTGCATAGCAAAACATCATTCTTCTCTTACATTCTAATATCTCTCTCTCTTATCAACTAAAAAGAAAAGATGGATCTCTGGGTTCGTGTTTTGATCGTGGTAGCATGCATGTATCCTTTTATGGTTGAAGGCGCTGTTCGCCGCTACCAGTTCAATGTGAGTTTTCATGTTTTCTTACATCATGATTAATGTCTTTCTTTTTTTAAAAAATCTGAATCTGAATTGTCTTACTTACTTTCGTTTCATCTAATAGATATTCTCATGTTAGGTAATAATTTCCATGCATTACTTAAGATCTTTATTCAATCCCATTACTTTTTTATCCTTACTACTCCCTCCGTCCCGGATAATTCGGATCACTTTGACCGGGCATGAATTTTAAGATTTGTAATGAAAAGTGGGTTGAAAAAGTTAGTGGAATGTGGGTCCTACCTTTATATATTAGTTTTATAATAAAATGTGAGTAGGAATGAGTTAATGGAATATGGGGTCCACTACCAAAAATGGTAAAAGTGAAATTGGACAAATTATGTGGGACGGACCGAAATAAAAAACCGAGACGAATTATCTGGGACGGAGGGAGTACTAATTAAGAAGTACTCCTACAATACCAACCAATATGGATGGTGGGACAACATTTCCAACACAGCGCTTGAGAAGCAAACAACTAACTCCCACAATTTGCAAAATTTATATTCTGCAGGTGATGATGAAGAACACATCTCGCCTATGTTCTTCCAAATCCATCGTCACTGTTAATGGAAAATTTCCCGGCCCGACACTCTACGCTAGGGAAGACGACACCGTGCTCGTCCGAGTCATTAACCGAGTCCAGTACAACGTTTCCATCCATTGGTACAAAACACCTATTCAACAACATTTTGTTTTTTTGGCGAGAAATGAAAACTAATTGGTGGCTGCGTTGCAGGCACGGAATTAGGCAACTCCGAACGGGCTGGGCTGATGGGCCCGCGTACATCACACAATGCCCGATCCAGCCCGGTCACAGCTATGTGTACAACTTCACTGTGACTGGGCAGCGAGGCACACTTTTGTGGCACGCCCACATTCTATGGTTGAGGTCCACCGTTCATGGCGCCATCGTCATCTTGCCTAAACGAGGGGTCCCTTACCCATTCCCTAAGCCCGACCACGAACATGTCGTCGTCTTGGGTAATATAATTACACACAAGCCTTTTTTGTAATTACTTCATAACTAACTAAGATGACGGGTTTTTCAGCGGAATGGTGGAAATCCGACACTGAAGCCGTCATCAACGAGGCCATAAAATCAGGCCTGGCCCCTAATGTCTCGGATGCTCACACTATCAACGGCCATCCTGGCCCGGTCTCAAACTGCCCTGCAACAGGTTATATTACTTTAATTAATAATATTAACAATTACCTAACGCTTTAATTAATTTTAAAACTAATTGTAGGTGGTTTCTCACTAAATGTATCACCCGGAAAAACCTACATGCTTCGCCTAATCAACGCTGCACTCAACGAAGAGCTCTTCTTCAAAATCGCCGGCCACAAACTAACGGTGGTCGAAGTGGACGCCACCTACGTAAAACCCTTCAAAACAGAGACTGTCCTTATCGCCCCCGGGCAGACAACCAACGTGATCGTCTCAGCTGATCAAGGGGCCGGAAAGTACCTGGTAGCGGCGTCCCCCTTCATGGACACCCTCATCGTGGCAGTGGACAACATGACGGCCACCGCCACGCTCCACTACTCCGGCACCCTAGCCTCTTCCCCCACCACCTTCACCACCCTGCCAGCACGGAACGCCACCCCTGTTGCCAACAGCTTCTCCAACTCCCTCCGGAGCCTGAACTCAAAGCAATTCCCAGCCAATGTTCCACAAAAGGTGGACCACTCCCTGCTCTTCGCAGTGGGGCTCGGGCTCAACCCGTGCCCGACCTGCAAAGCAGGGAACGGCAGCAGAGTAGTGGCGAGCGTGAACAATGTCACGTTCGTGATGCCCACGACCGCTCTGCTGCAGGCGCATGTCTTCAACATCAAGGGTGTCTTCACCGCCGACTTCCCGGGAAACCCGCCAACACCTTACAACTACACTGGCGCTCCGCCGGCGAATATGGCCACAACCAGTGGCACAAAGGTGTATCGGCTCGCGTACAACTCCACCGTTGAAGTTGTTTTGCAGGACACGGGCATCATTGCCCCTGAAAACCACCCCATTCATCTGCACGGATTCAATTTCTTCGTGGTAGGGAAGGGATTGGGCAATTTCAATGCCAAAACAGATCCGCAGAAATTCAATCTGGTTGATCCTGTGGAGAGGAACACAATTGGAGTTCCATCTGGTGGATGGGTAGCTATTAGATTTCGAGCAGATAATCCCGGTAAGTCATTGCAAATATTTGATTAGCAAGAATCAAAGCACTAATTTAAATATTTATATATTTGCAGGGGTATGGTTTATGCATTGCCATTTGGAGGTGCACACCACATGGGGCCTAAAAATGGCATTTTTAGTGGACAATGGAAAGACTCCAAATCACTCCATTTTGCCGCCACCTAAAGATTTGCCCAAATGTTAAATACTATTAAAGCTCGAGGACTGAGTGATTAATATAGTAACAGAGTGTGTTATTGAGAGTCAAGCTCGTCTATTTGTTACTTGAGTCAATTTCTTTTGCTCAAGTTGAAATTAATAAGAATAGTGGTTGTCATTATCTATATTTTCTGTAACCAACTTACGAAATGTTTAATGTCAAATCTGTATTTTGAATCTCAAAACTAGAAAATTTTAAATTAGAGTTCTTAATCTTTGTTCATTCTTAGCGATAATAATATCCCGAGGTTTTTAGCCATAACTTGATATATCCACTACACCACAATTTACTAAAATATATATGTTTATGGTTAATAATTAGCGGGCCAAGGGAATAATTGAAGCCATATCAAATCGGAAAATGATGTTACCGTAACACATGTCAAGTTTGTAGTATATCATAGACCTATTTACTCCTTTCGGAGTATTATATTACTAACTATAATTAAATAATACTCCCTCCGTCCCGCTTTAGGAGTCCCGGTTGAGTCGGACACATGTTTTAAAAAAAAAGTGTTTGAGTGTGTAATAAATAAATATTGTAGTGGATGTTGGGACCTATTTTTAATTGAGTGTCCAATAAATAAATGTTATAGTGGATGTTGGGACCCACTTTTAACATTTTTTTATTAGTTGTAGCGGATGTTGGAACCCACTTTTAACACTTTGTAGGCATTTTTTATTAATTTATCTCAACCGGGACTCCTAAAGCGGGACGCCCAAAATTGATTAACCGAGACTCCTAAAGCGGGACGGAGGGAGTAGTCATTAGATATTCAACTAAAGGGTCTAGATCATCAGCCCTGTAATGTCAATACGATAAAAAAAAAGTCAATGAGAGTATTAGGATCAATTTACAACAAATTTGTTGTAACTAACTTTTGAAATATATCCCATAACTTTAAAACGCATATAACTTTCTCGATTTGAATTATTTTTTCGCACAACGTATATCAAATTAAAGATAATTTCATAAGAATTCTAACGAGATCTCACTTGCATATGTTCCGATGTCAAAATTTGAACAAAAATTCAAAAAATTTCATAAATTTTGTTAATAGCTTTATATCAATACACAACACATAATATGTCAATACAATGCTTGTACAATGTCAATATGAAATTGTATTCACATTGTCATGTCTTTGTGTTGTATTTCATATACTGTATTGACATTATGTTTCTAAACCCTAAATTTGATAGTTACTATTATCTTTTTAATATTAAAAAATAAAAAACAAATAACACATGGCAAATTGTATACCATAAGATTTCTAAAATCCTATGGTCTTAAATTAGTTATAGTTAAAAATTAAATGATGAGTTAGCAATTGATCACTCCCCTACCTGTGCAAGTAACTGTTCGTTTAGTAAGACCTTAATAAAAATATACTCCTTCCGTTTGTCATTCGATATCCCATTTCTTGGCGGCACGAGTTTTAAAGCATTTTAAGTAAAGTGGTTGTCACGCCAACATTTTCTAAGGATAGAAAAAACAGTTGAATCGCGACTAGGGGAGGATTAAAGAAGTGAGAAAGAAATAGGAGAAACAATCAATGGCTCGAAAAATGAATCAACCTTGTAAATCAGAGTGTTCAATCTCAATAGTTCAACAATTGAAAGAAATAATATTCAACGATATCAAAAGATAAATGAAACAACGTTTAGCGGAAGCATTTCAAGAGTAGAATAATGCTATGTATGAAAACGCAACATATTCTGAACAATTGATAGACATTCTTCACTTTTATGCTCAACATCCACCGCACTCTTCACAGCTCAACCTGCACATAGGGAAACAAATGCAGGGCTGAGTACTTGATGTACTCAGTGAACATATGCCAAAACAATTTTATAAAACTGTTATGTCATGCCGCCATTGAGTGCCCTCGGGGTTTTAATTTGAAAAGGCACGAGACACTAAAAATATTTTACAAGCACAAACTTTCAACTCATCCTCAAATCCTTTTCCTCATTATTTCAAAAACACAACCATTTCTCCTTGAGTTATTTAAGAAACTGTCATATCTATTCTTTAGAGTGCCGTGTAAGGTGGCCACATTCCACGAGCACGGATACTGACCAACCCATTCGATGACTCACAGTCCTCATCGTGTACACTTGTCCGAGTAGGGACGCACCCTTTCTAGGACCCGAATTTGATTAAACTCATAGTAGGGACTCACTCACCACTAAGCAATCATCAACTCATCGAACTCATCAATCTCAACAACCTCAACATCAACAACCTCAATATCAACAACCTCAACATCAACAACCTCAATATCAACAACCTCAACAGCATGTGAAACGAGAGTATGGCCACAAACTCATTCACTAAACCGGCCGACCCAAAAGATGGCTCACGATCCTCAATGGTGTACATTAGCCTTAGTAGGGATTCACTCCCTAGTCAGACCCGAATTCGATTTCAATAGGTCTAGTAGGGACAACTCCCTTGCTAAATGAACAGATAGACATTTCTAAAAAAAAAAAAAACATGGCATGACATACCCTTTGCAAACTCCATTTTTCTCATAAGACATATTTGAAACATAAATCATTGTTCAGTCAAGGTCGAGCATCAATTCATATTATATCCACAAAGTCGAGCAATTTATAATATCACTCAATAAATCAACACATAGTATCACATAAACATTAATCACATATCTCACCTCATCATTGAAATAAATACAATAATCTCAATCGCACTTAAGAGGAAATTTCGTCACATAAAAATGATGCTCGAATCAATATATTAAAACGAAAGCTATTGAAAATACTTTAGTTCGAAAGCCCACGGTAAAACTTTAGTTAGAAAGTCCACCTCATTCGTTTAAAGCCTTAACTTGTGTTCCATTCCGTTCTCGGAAAGCATGTGCGAGTCCCCCATTGATTTAATCTACTCCGGGCCAATCTTACATTTTATTAATTTGGCCCAAACCAAATAAATTCCAATCCATATCCTTAATTAAAACAGAAAGCCCAAATATTTAAATTAATTCATTAGGCCCAATATATATTAAATAAAACAAGGCCTAACTTCTTCTTTTCCTCACCATACGTGAAATTCCAAGATTTGAAGCTCCCAAAATCAGAACTCAACATAGTATCACATCTCCCATCACGCCTTCACGTAGTGCTCCTTCTCTCTTTCTCCTCTTCCAGAACGATGTCATGTCGTCTCCGACGAATTCACGGCTGACATCCCATCTCTCTTCTCCTTCGCTGACTGTCGCCAGCAAAACACAGCAGCACCGCCGCCAATGTCGCGACGCAGCAGGAGCTGCTGCAGTCACGATTCCGTTGAAGCCTCCGGCCTCCTCTGTCTCCCCTTCTCTTTTCTCGGCAACACAGAGCTGCCGCCAAATTCGCGACGACTAGTGCAAAGTCGCCGCTGCGGTTTGCTGCTGCTGCTCGCCCACCAAATCCGACGCCGCCGTCGCTGAACCACTGCATGGCTGCTGTCCTTCGCGCAGCTACTGCCCCTGTTCCCAATCTCGCTCTCTCTGCCCTCTGATCTGTACTCCATCGTCACCGTCGGCGAGCTCGAAGGCTCAACTCTCCGCCTATCTTCTTCTCTCATCGCCGCTGCGATTCGCCGCAGCCGCGGCTCTCCATCATCGCTGTTGATCAGCCAACGCTGTTGGCGCAGTGGTGTTTCGGATCTCGGATACAGCCGAGCAGCCGCCGTTAAAGTTACCTGCCGTTTCCAATTTCTAATCATAAAGCCGCTAAGTCGCTGGCCATCGTTGTGGGGCCGGTAACGCCTCACTCAACACCTTTCCCCTCCGTTTAAAACTCTAAACATCGCCACCCATCTTCTCCCTCTCTCGGTCCTTTTGGTATTGAAAGAAAATTCTGACTTTGCTAAACTCTAAGGCCCTACTTGGTATGGTGGAATGGAATGAGGAGGGAATGGAATGGAGATGGGAATGGGCTGAAGGTGGGAATGGAATGAATTCTTGTGCTTGGTGAATGTAAGGTTTACAAATGGAATGAAATTATTATTCCTTGATTGATTTCATTCCTAAGCTTGGTAACTACGAATAATATAAGAATGGAATGAAATGAAATATGAATAATTAATATGTTGATTCTATAAAAAAAATATATTTATTTAAAAATATTTTTGTCAAATATTTTGGATCATATTAATTTGAACTATACACGTAAATGAGTGTGTGCATATGTGGTGTATGTATTGTTGATGTGTGTATATATATATATATATGTGCATACGTGCTTGTGTGTGTGTGTACATATACGTGCATGTGTTGCCATAGGTATGTATTGATGTGTGTATGTGTGTGTTTGGCTATGTGTGTGTTTTTGTGTGTTGCTGTGTGTGTGAGTGTGTTGCTATGTGTTTTGTGTGTGTGTGTGTGTGTGTGTTTTTGTGTGAGTTGCTGTGTGTTTTTGTGTGTGTGTCTGTGTGTTTTTTTCAATTATTAAAAATTTTAAAATTTTAATTTATACTTAAATTGAGATGATATTAAATTTAAATATAATATTAAATAATATTTATATAATTTTGTTAAATTTTAAAATAAGAAGAAAGGAAAATGAAATGGAATGGAATGACCATTCATTAGCTAAATGGATGGAATGGGTATTCCCATGTGGAATGAAATGGCCATTTCCTAATGGAATGGTGATTCCTAAGGAAAAAATTTACCAAACAAAGGTAGGAATGTCATTCCATTCCCCCATTTCATTCCACCATACCAAGTAGGGCCTAATATCTCTTTCTCTAATTTCTAACTCTCGATTTTGTCGGAACGGTTGAATTGAATAAAAATGTGGAATTATGGGAAGATATGTATGTGGAGATATGTATATGTAGATAACTGATTTCATGAGAGTAGGAACCGATTTGTTCTCTTCTTTCACTTGTTAATGCCGGATTTTGTAGAACAGAAATTGGGTGAGAGTAATCTCACGTTTAATTCTTGCATATTCAAAGTGGGGTGAAAATTTAATAAATCATTTGGGCTCATAGCAATTGAATTTCAAATTGGGCTGAAGAGAATAATTGTTCTGTGCCCAAATGATGTTGAAAAGGACTTCCAAAAGTTGGTTACGAAGGATTGGGCTTGATACAAATAAAGAAAAAGGTCCTAGCCCAAAATCAATAATAAAAACTATAGCCTATTCCATCAACATCGAAAAGAATTTAAGACAAGTTTTTTGGCTACACAAACGACGTCCCTTCAAGAACAAATAAAAAAAGTAGAAAAAGTCGGGGTGTTACAATCTACCCATCTTAACAAAAAATGTCCCAAAATTTGCTTACATCCTTCGAATATGATATTTCTCCATCTTCTTACCTTCCGATTTCCAAGCATGCTTCCTCGTATCGGTAAAATGAATAACTACAGTTGAAAGTAGTATCATGATCGTATTCTTATCACATCACCAACATCATTCTTGTTAAACATCGCAGTCATCCGCGTGCTTCTTTGCCTGCTATAAAGGTCGTCTCCATCGTGTTGCCACTTTTAGGAAATTATGCAAGATTAGACTATATTAATTTAAACTGTGCACTCAGCATCATCCCTTCTTGTCTTGCACCCTCTTTCGTTTTTGAAACTTCATTTCGTCTTCGCTATCCTCCACTTCTTAAAATCTTCCTTCGTTGAGGAGCTGAGGAAGGAGATGGACATGATGCGAAAGGAGCTAGGCGGGGCCAGACTGGAGTTGCAGGCCATCAAGGGAAGTATTGATGTCCTGGCCGAGAGATCATCAGCCCAGAATGAAAGGATGTCTGATGCGGTCAGGCTAATGAAGAGAATGGCGGAATGGCTTGAGGGGAATTTCTCCCAGACCCAACAGAGGTTGCCTCCTGGACCCGGTAATGCGGCCAGGCAGCCCGGTCAATGTTAGGATTGGTATACTGAAAAGCATAATTCGAGCATGTTGCACGGATAGAATTGCTTGTATTCAATATATTCTACAATCCACTTTTAACCCAAGGCGAGAAGAAGTAATTTTATCACATTGGTGTTTGCTTATACATTTATAAGATGTTTCTCAAACATTTAATTGTATAAGAAGCAAATAAGTCTGATTCTTCTGCATAGTAGACTGGTCGTGAGCGATGTTCACAGAAGGTGACGCAGTCGGCTCTTTGTAGAAGAGAAATAGAATTTCACAACCTAGATAGGCTTTGGCGACCTATCGTGAAAGGTTGCAGTGTCAGTCCGCATGTTTCCTTACCTTAGAAAATAAATGACACTGGTGTGGTATAGCACTGAAGGATCTAACAGTTGGGATAAGTCTTTCTTGCTATTTACTGAAAGACGAGGTCTTGGTGATTGTTATTTCTTAATCATTGTTGATATAACATTGAGCATACGATATTGATTATGCACTACTTTGATTTATCAAATGGTGCAGATTTTTCGCAATCCAAGAATCCCGATATCTTGGGTAGTGGTGATCAATATCTAGAGGTGCTAGTATTGTTATTGCAATGAATTGTGTGCTGGGTGAGTCCAGTTTGATAATATCCTCAAGAGGTGTTCGAAAAAGGTTTTATTATTCAGAAACTCGGCCGGTTGGAATTTATTCTAGAATAATAAATAATGATTTTGAACTAGACAACTCTTGGAAAAAAATATTAATTAATTAAAGTCAAATAGCAGACTTAAATTAATTAATGGATATTTATATCTTAAACACGGGAAATAATAAATTAAAGAGGCAAAGCTCGGATTACTCGTAATTTGGGATTGGATGGGCAGTCAATATTATTATATTATAGTGGATGATAATAATATTCTGTTTAGACTTGTATTAAATTGGGACTCAATTTAATTAGTAAAAGTCCAACGGGTTTGGCCCAAATCCAACCTCCATGGATCCCTAATCTGACCCATCATAACTCTATATAAAGGAGACTAAATAGAAGACTAATTTAATGAATTTTCATCATTAATTTCGTGCTCCCTCTCTCTAGAGCAGACGTAATTTTCCTTTCCCTTCAGTTGGGAATTCTGTCTTCTGTTTAGTCAAGCCCTTTTCGATTCTGACAAGCTTTGCCCACCCAAAGGTCAGATTCTGAGTTTGGAATACAGATTAGAAGATTTCTGGTTGAGTACGAAGATCTTCATCTGGAGAAGGCGCAAGCAATCATCGATTCTTCGGAGAATCTGTTCGGTAACTCTAAACCGTAGGAATTCTTGAATTAGGATTCTTATTCCTTGTTTGTGAATTATATGTGTTCTTGAATGCAATTTGATTGTTTAACATGTAGATAATTAATCTCATAATCGGTCAAATAGATCTGTAGATCTAATTTATTTGTTTATGCATGTCTTTCGTTGTGCAAGGGGCACCAATCCCCATCAATTGATATCAGAGCCAATTTTTTACTCTGATTTCATGTTATATGAATTGCTTAAATACATTAATTTCTTCGTTTGGTTTGTGCTATTGTTTTTGTGAATACGAAGAAGACAAAGGAGATTCTGTTGTGCGATTTTTATATAATAATTGCGTGGACTCTTCTGGTGGTAATTGTTTCTCATTATGATTACATGTGATCATTAGTTTGAATGATTACATTTTTCTGTGACGTGTTCGTGAATTGCGGAGATACCCGTAAGATTTCTTTTTGTTTGACTCAATTCAATTGGTTGAATTGCGTGAACATAGGGTATTGATTAAGAAATTATTTTTGTTGGTAGTCATAACTAACGGACACTCAAAATTTTGATTAACAATTATCGAAATCTGTACGTGAGTTGGAGGATCACGACAGCGGGTGAAGGGCGATCAGCGCGGCCAGACTGGTCAAGCTGTGACGTTCAGCACCACATGCAGCGACATCTCCGAGCAACGGCAGGTTGCGGTGATCATCTCGCATCTGATGCAGTTGGACGAAGAACACAGCAGCAGCTCCGGACTAGGGCTGTTTGGGTTCAGGCTGGACAATTTTATTTCAGCCGAGAGCAGCCCAATAGACTGCCCGGGCGGTCCGATCAGCGGCTCATAGACAGCGGTGTTCTGAGTGGGAGCCCGATGGCGGTTCCCAGCTCGCGTGGCTGCGTTGAATTTTCTAAATTAGTTAGGGTTTCCCTAATCCTAGAAACTAATTTGGAGGAAATTTTTAAATTAGTTAGGGTTTGCTAACTCTTGGAACTAATTTTAGAATTAATTTCAAGATATAATTTGAAATAAGATTTGAATATATGGATTAGTTAAAATTTATCTTTATTTTGTGGATTTAGATATATTTAATTATATCTAGATAAATCCTAGATAAATTAGGATAATAATAATTAATTTTATTTTATTCTGTCTTATGGATTTATATAGATTTAATTCTATGTAAATAAATCCTAGATAGACTAGATAAATAATTAAATAATTAGGAATGAACCTCACTTCTGTCAAGATCTTGATAGAGCCATCTTAAAGCCTCAGCTTCACCTTCCCAACTCCTCTGATCTTACAGATGTGGTTATTTCCAAGTAGAACTGTTCCATCTGCCTCCTTGAGACCATGAAACCAGCTCCTATTGGGGCACATGTGAAAACTGCACCCAGAATCCATGATCCATTTCTGACTTACCCCATTATCTAAAACATTTAGAAGCTGGGCTGGTGGATCTACACCCTCTACACAATCAGAGGTGTTCTGCCCCTTGCCCTCAGATGTTTGCTTCTTCTTCCAAGCAAAACAATCTTTCTTTAGATACCCAGGCTTCTTGCACTAGTGGCATGATCTGGTTTCCTTTGAGGTATCAGAGCTAGAGGCTTTTGGATCATCATATTTCTTCTTGAACTTTTGCCTTTTGAACTTCTTGACATTCAATGCCTCTGCTGCTTGCACATCAGTACCCTTGCTGGTACTTTTCTGGAGCTCCTTGGCCATGAGGGCTGAATACACCTCTGTATAGGCGATTGGCTTATCTCTGCCACAAATGGTGGCATCACTGAGTTGATCATAAGAGCTAGGCAGGGCATTGAGTGTCAGGATGGCCTTGTCTTCATCAGAAATCTTGACTTCCACAGAGCCAAGATCATCAATAATCTTGTTAAACTCCTCCAGCTGCTCTGTGATGGACCTATCCGAAGCAAAACTGTAGGAGTAGAGCCTTTTCTTCAAGTAAAATCTATTTGCTAAAGACTTAGCCAAATAGACTTCATCCAATTTCTCCAAAATATCCATAGCTGTCTTGGATTCTTGAACATCTCTCAAGACTTTGCCACCCAAGCACAGGATAACTGCACTATGGGCCTTGAGTTGCATCTCATCCATCTTGGCCTGAGATTTCTCATCAAGAGCTGGAGCCTTCCCCTTATCTCCAGGAGCCAGAACCGCAGCCAGCCCTTGTTGGATAAGAACAGCCTTCATTTTCATCTTCCACAGGCCATAATTATTTTTGCCTGTGAACTTCTCTGCATCTAGTCTTGCTGCCATCTTGAAAATCGTCTGAAACTCAGCTTCAAGATTTCCCACCGGACGGCGCCACTTGTTAACTCAGCTAGACTAACACTCTTTTGTTTATCTCACACACTCACAGCATGAACAATCGCGCGCGCACACACACAATACACACACTAATTCTTGATGAAAAGTAGAGAGGATTTCTTGGAGAAAAGGTATTCTCTTTATTGATTGATTTCTAACTGCTATCACTACTCTAAGATACGAGAGAGACCGAGCTATATAAGCTCTAACAATCTGGCAACTGCTACCAACAGAAAAAAGAATCAAGAAACAAGAACTTGAGCTAATAACTACTCTTTCCTAACAGAATAATTAACTCTCGAACGGCTAGTTCTCTGATCTCTGAGTCCTTCTTCTCTTTTAAACCATCTAGAACTAGGATCTAAATGTGCATTCATTCTTACAATTTTTTATAATTTTGCTGGTCTATGGTTAGGCTATTGCTTGTCCAGTTTCTTGTCCTGATGATGTGGCAGACAGTTTCTAATACTAGATGATATGGTAGGAGTTCTTTGGCTAGGCTATTGCTATTAGAGATGCTCTAATAATATGATTGGCATTAATATTTTTTTAATCCACCATCTGTTCCATGAATTTTTGTTACATATCGTTCGGACCTGAAACAAAAGAGAAAAGGAAAAAATAACATGAGAATTGGATTCTGACGTGGAGGCCTTGTCAATTGCCTCACTCTCTGTCTCTAGGATTTCCGACTCAGTTGTCAAGACATCAAAATTAGCCGAGCCCAGTTCATTTTTAAAAATATTTGCTTCGAATTCGATCAATGGCGCGCAATGTAGGTGGTTCTACTGGAGAAGAAAAAGCCTTGTGCAGTCACTGTTACAGCAATATAAGATAAGGTGAAAACCGTGAAATCTTATTTTGGGTAGATGGGTCTCAATAAAAATTGAACCTTTGGCATTTTTGAGATAGAATTATGTGTTCTTATTTTCTTTCTGCTGTCTTTTGATTCGGAATTCGAGTTTTATATGCGTTGCTTATGTAGAAATCGGTAATTGACTATTTTGTACATCTTATATAGACTAGAAGAAATCTATACAAGGCAAGACATAATGCCGGTAATTATCTCAATCAAATCTCCTAATATCATATTGTGCAATCTCCCTTGATTTGTAGGATATTCCAGATTTCCTTCCAACAGCTTACTGTTGATTTGCTGTGTTTATTCTTATTTTATCCAATCAGTGTGGAATTTCTTCAACTGTTATGCTCTGATGTACAATTTGGTAGCACCTAAAAACATAAGTTTTTTTATTCATTTAGATAGCTACCTTAGATGCTAGAATACATCATTATTGATAGAAATGAAGCCATAGGCTATATTGACAATCCACTACTACTACCTAGCCAAAAGCATGGACAAATTTGAAGAAATCAGTTGAAACAATGTAAAGGCATCACAGAATTACAGATTGAGGTTTGGAATCCAAGTTGCTCTGAAAGTGTCTACCTGAGTTCAACTATCAGCAGCTGCCTCGCCTTGTTCTTGCTCATCCCGCTTCTGGTATTTGTAATGTAAAGCCACAAGCACAAACACAGCCAGGTTGAGAGAGCTTAAAACTGCCGGCTCCCAAAAATACCGGTCCAGATGGCTCTTGTTTAGTGTGTACTGAAACCAGCTAGTAGTTTTGCCTCCTCTCTCACTTACTTTACCCACAGCATACACTGAAAGCACACTACACATGAATCCCAGGCCAGATACACCATTTATGAACTGTTTGATATATCTTCTTGTGGAGTCATCTTTCATAGATCGAGGAGATTGGTCGTTGTAGAATGCAGCAACACTATTTTCCAAGAACGAATCAAGGCCTGCAAGCAGGATGAACTGGAAAATCAGCCACAATATGTTCATTGGGACGTTCTCATCTGGCTTATCGAGTAAACCGTGTTTTCTGATAACTTTGAGTCTCTTTGTCTCTACGACAGCTGCAACTATGCAACACATAATTGAGGAGATCATGGCCACTCCAATTCCCACAGCTGGTGTACCTTCCCATCGCCCTGCTAGAAGGGCTTCAGCACACCAGCCAAACACCTTGTTGGCTGACCTCTGTGCCAGTAGGAGTATCTGAGGAGGTAACTTTAATGTCCCTAATTTCCGGTTCATGTTTTTTGCTTGCTCCACGAAATATGTGTTTCCAGTCGAGGACACCATCCCACATACAACGAAGGTCATCCACATAGGGACCATCCGAACAGCAATTTTGGCGTCTTCGACTTGTGCTACTCAGCAGAGTCTCCATTTGTTCGTCACTTGCTTGTCTTCACTCAAATCACCAGGCAATATGATGGCAGCCTTATGCAGCCACCTGAATTCCAAGATTGCAAGTCAGTATCTATATACAATACCCCTCTTTTTCTTTTGTTCCCATACAAAGATTTTCTATGAGGAACTAATATGGATTTTGATGACGAACAAACACCCTCAAGTGCCTAATGAAGTGTCACGCGATTTGATGTCAAATTAGAGAAGCACATACCTAAGCAAACAAGTAGGCGAAAAATCGGCTACTTGTTCCCCATCTTTCTTGTAATATTGCTCATCACTCAATGGGGGTTGGAATAGCTTCAAGGCAGCAGCCACAAACACTCTGCACACATTAGTCACTGGGCTCCCCTTTGGCCTGACCTTCCTGTAGCAAGGCCAACCAGTCGGAAAAATCAATGTCGCAAAAACTGTACAGATAGCCGGAATGCCAAACCGGAGCTTCCATGGTTTTATATACGGAAGTGCAATCGCTCCAACTATAGGCACAATCACCACCATAACTATACCCGGTATTTGACAGAAGAAACGTAATGGATCAAGCTGAGTGCATCTTGGTATATTTCCATCACCTTCGTCTTCATTGTCATCAGGTTTCTTGGCCTTCTGGTCTGCAACATATGTTTTCACAGAGACGAGGTTACCGGCTATGCCAACTGCTATCAACGACATGCCCATGTAGAAGAGGACTTTCTGGGTGTGGCCGATGCATTCTGGGACATAGCGTTGGCATGTCTTGGCGAGCACTGGTGGTGTTGACATTGTAACGAGCCCGATTCCCTGTTACATGGAAGGAGAACATACATAACAAGGAATCGATGAGACGATAACAAAGTTAGCAACTACTGACCACGCTGTAGGCGATGCTGGAAATTAAGAGCATCTTGAAGTTTCCGAGGAGAGTGTCGACGATGAAAAGGAAAAAAACGGGGAGGATCATGGAGATTCCATTCCAGATGTTCAAAATAGCAGCAGCGTGAGTGTAGCTTAGTTTCCAAACAGTAGTCAAATAATCTTGCATCTCAAAGAAGGCGTAGGCCACTAATATGTCAGCCCATAGCAGCGCTGAGATGAGATATACTCCCTCCGTCCACGAATAGGAGTCCCGTTTTTCCATTTTGGTCCGTCCATAAATAGGAGTCCCGGTTCATAATTACCTTAAATAGTAAAAAGACCCCACATTCCACCAACTCATTCCACTCACATATCATTTAAAACTATTATATACAAGTGAGACCCTATTCCACTAACTTTCTTCCACTCACTTTTCTTCACATTTCTTAAAACCCGTGCCGGATAGAAATGGGACTCCTATTCGTGGACGGAGGGAGTATATTTCAGTGTGTCAGTTGTAAGATCAAAATCCAAAATTTGCAACTAACATTTGACCTGAAATTCTAACAAAGCTTTGCATTTTTGGGACGAGCTCAATCAACAACAAACAGTGAGATTATAATGACTACTGCAATCAACACGTTGTTGACTTGAAAATAAGTATAGCAATAGAGCTTCGATTCCTAGCTTCCCAGATTCATCTCATTTTTCACACTTCAGAGTCCAGACCATATAATTCAATATATAAATACAGTAATACTTAATACTCTAAGGTACCAGCAAATTGTATGCCCAGCTGTCCATGACTTTGTTCGGAAAGGAGAGGAGAGGAAGAAAACAATGATTGAAGAGAACAAGTATCCAGCTATTATTCTTTAATTCTTTACCTTTTCATTTTCGATGATATAATTGATCCATTCATTTTCTCGATTCCATATCCATTTGTATAAAGGTCCTACGAAGTTTGAGTCATATTCTCACCTTGTCAAACTTTGGTCCGACGTGAATTTAAAAATACTACATTTGTCGCTTAAATTTTATCACAATTTATATTTCTATAACACTCCAAATATAAATGTACACCATTTATTATAGGTATATACACCCCAAACATAAATACACACTCCAATTTCCTTTCACCTCATCATTCTCTCCATTTTTTTTCGCCATACCACAACTCTTACAACCCCCCGCGTTCTCAGATTAGGCCCCTCCAAGCCAAAAACATTAAATTACACTATTCACAACTATTAACTATTTTAATCTTAAAATTGAGAAGTTAAACTATTATAACACGAAAAATTCATTTTCATTCGGAAAATTAAAAGTAAATAGTACAAGTCCTAAAAATTCAAAAAATACAATTCCTAAAAATGGAAAAAAAAACAAAAACAAAACTACTTGTTTTCCTAATATTTGAGGGGTGTAGTTGAAATGAAAATGTTGTAGAATACTACTCCCTCCGTTCCATAGTAATGGAGGCAAAACTTTTCGGCACGGAGATTAAGAAAAATTGTGTTAGGTGAGTTAAGTAAAGAGAGAATAAAGTGGAAAATGAAAAAGGTAGAGAGATGAAGAGAGAAAAAAGTAAGAGAGAGTAAAGTAGGTGTGGAAAAATGTGTTGAATTTTACTAAAAAGGGAAATGACTCTATTACTATGGAACGGACGGAAATGGAAAAACGCCCCTATTACTATGGAACGGAGGGAGTATAAAATTGTGGTGAAACGAACAAGATTTGGTTTGATACTTATAGAGTTAAAGAAAAAAAAATGAAAAAGAGTTATGGCCAGGCCTCGCTTGCCCGCACCAAGATGAACTGCTTCTAGACGCGGTCCAAGCCCCTCTCGTGGCCCAGACCACGCCCACCCCACCTCCAAGAAAAATTGTGTTAGGTGAGTTAAGTAAAGAGAGAATAAAGTGGAAAATGAAAAAGGTAGAAAGATGAAGAGAGAAAAATGTAAGAGAGAGTAAAGTAGGTGTGGAAAAATGTGTTGACTTTTACTAAAAAGGGAAATGACTCTATTACTATGGAACGGACGGAAATGGAAAAACGCCCCTATTACTATGGAACGGAGGGAGTATAAAATTGTGGTGAAACGAACAAGATTTGGTTTGATACTTATAGAGTTAAAGAAAAAAAAATGAAAAAGAGTTATGGCCAGGCCTCGCTTGCCCGCACCAAGATGAACTGCATCTAGACGCGGTCCAAGCCCCTCTCGTGGCCCAGACCACGCCCACCCCACCTCCAACGCTGTGAGCTCCCAGCCGGACCCTAGGAATGAGTTTGTTACCTTTGTAATTTGGCTATGAAATGAGTTATTTTATCCACTTTATCAGGAACAGCCAAAAACTGAATTTAAATATAACAATTTTTTCTTCTTCATATTTTTTTCTCTTAGATATCCCATTCTCCCACTTCTCCATTAAAGTTTATTAAAGATTATTTTCTTCCGTAGACATTAGATTTTTTTTTTCTTTTCGTAGATATTAGATTCCTATTTATAACAGAGATATCAAATATCACAATTCCCTCATTTGCAAGTAAAACTTTTTTCTTCTTCTTTCATTTCCTGTAAAATAATTTAGTAACCTTTTCATCAGTTGAGATAGATGATATTTTTTCATCTCCATTATATGACTATCATGTTCCCAGTCAAATTTATGAGTTATATGAAAAAATAAAATCTAAAGTAATGCAAAAAATTTTAAAGAGTGCAATTTAAATTTTATCTTTTTTTTTTTATATTAAAAACGTGTCCATAGTGGGAGGGGGGATTAGGCACACTTTAAATTTTATCTTGGGAAAATGAAGTTTGCATCTAAATCTAGAAAATAATACTCCCTTCTCATAAGAATATGCACTTTTAAATGGACACATAATTTAATGCATAATTAATTGATAAAGTAAGAGAAAAGTAGAAAGAAATGTAATTAAAGTAGTTAATGGGGAATGGGTCTCACTTCATTAGAGATAAAAGAGTTTCCAAATTTAGAAAGTGCATTTCTTGTGGGACGGACTAAAAAGAAAATGGTGCATATTCTTGTGAGACGGAGGGAGTATTATGGAGTAGATCACGTGTTAATTTCATAGATATCAGCTTTATTAGCCTGATGGACTAATTCAAATCTGAACCTTTTAGTTTAAGATTGAATATTTATTACCCAATAAAAAATACTCTCCCCATCCCTAAACATTTGCGACATATTTTTATTTTCGTCCGTCTGACAAAATTTGTCATATTTCACCATCTCAACATTTTTGGCAGTGGACCCCACATATTAATAAAAGTAATTTTAAAAGTAGGACCCGCATTCTACTAATTTTTTCGACACACTTTCCGTTTAATTTCTTAAACTTGTGCTTAGTCAAAATATGATGCTCCCTCTATTCCATAGAAATATGTCATATTTCCTTTTCGTCCGTCCTATAGAAGTAGTCTATATCCATTTATGACAATCTTTTTTCTCATTCTCTTTTATTTTATCATTTATGAGTCTCATCATCTATTACACAATTTCAACTATATTTTCACTTTCTCCTTACTTTACCAGTTATACATTAAAACTTATGTCAATTCTAAATGGCCTATTTATATGAAATGGAAGGAATAAAATTTAAGAAACCAGGGAGTACATCCCAATTAACTCACACCCGATTAATATAATTAACTCACACCCGATTAATATGCAATCTAAATCTAGTTGGCCATGAAAGTCACTATCATGTACTCATAATTACTTATCTATAATATCAGTAAATGTCTTGCTCATTATATTTTTACACTGCTGCGAAGGTACTTAATTCTAAGAATTCATACCAAAATTTCCATCAAGCAAACTAGAAGGGGCCTTGTAAAATTATTAGTAGTACTCTTTTCATTCCGCTTAAGTTGATACGTTTTTCTTTTTAGTTTGTACCAATTAAGATGACACATTTTTTTTTTTTTTCTGGTAACTTTTTGTCACCAATTAATACATCCAACCTTTTTTTCCCACGCTTATTAAAATATTATTTTTCTTTCTCTTTCTATTTTAATACTTATACACATCTTTTCTCTCTCCAATTACACAGTTTAATCAATAACTTATAAAATCTCGTGCCGGTCAAGAAATATGTCATCTTAGTCGGGACGGAGGGAGTATAATATAAATATAGAATTATTTTATGAGTAAAAGTCAAAATTGGTCCAGAACATATGGTCATTTTATGTTTTTGGTCCTAAACATTATCTTTTGGATTTTGTGGTCCTAAATGAAGGAACTGGCAGCGGAAGCGTTCGATAAATTCAAATAAATAAATCACATAATAATCAGATCTATTTAGCAGATTATTTAGACAAATTCTATTCGCGTAATTATCACATGTATCATGCTTATAACTTGAATTAATTATACTTTAAGTATAATTGAAACCTAAAACATGCTTTTATACGGAGCAGAAATAATACCTTGTTGATTCTCCAAAGAATCGACGATGGCTAGCGGCTTCTCCACGCGACGCTTTGAATACTAGACCACAAATCTTCTCTCTGGTTCCCGAACTGTACTCCAATATCAGTGTGGGCTGATCTCACCAGAATACTAGGACTTAAATAAAAGAGACAGAAATTTGAATCCACGGAGGAGGGGTTGGAAGAAAATTTCGTCCCTCTCTATGAAGGAGTGGTCGAAAATTTTGAAAAATAAATAATGTGTATTTTATGTCTCATTTATTCTCCTATTTATATTAAGTTCCTTTTGAGCCAGACAGGGAGCTATGGAAGGTTTTGGATATGGGCTCACCCAATTCACTTTTTACTAATCAAATTGAACCCACAATTTAATACAAGCTTTAATTGGAATATTACGAGCAGGCACTACAGAAGTAATATTGAACTCTCCCTATTCAAATCCGAAATTTAAGTAATCCGGGTTTCCGTTTTAACTTTTATTTCCCGCACTTAAGATAAAAATGTCCATTAATTAATTAATGTCTGCTATGTACTTAATTAATTAACATCTTATTAATTCTAAGAGTGGACTTAGCATGAAACACTTATTTATTATTCTTAGAGTAATCAAACTCCAACTAGCTAGATTTCGAATAATAAAACCTTGTTTCGCGCTCCTCTTGAGGGCATTATCAAACGAGACTCACCTCATGCACGATTCAACATAATAGCAATCCTAGCCCCACTAGATATTAAGCACCACTACCCAATATATCAGGATTATTGGGTTGCGCAAAACCCGCACCTTTTGATAAGTCAAAGTAGTGCATAATTGATAAGGCTCGTTTTATGCATTGGTTTTTGGTGATATTATATGCTTTTGGGGGAGATAATGCACAAATTTTGAGCTTAAGTGTGCAGAAATGTGCTCGATCCAGGAGTTTGTGCTAATTGACCTGGAAGATGCAAAATAGCTGATTTTGAAGTAAAATACCAGAAGTCGTCGCTCGGACCTAGGAGAATCAGGAAGTTGACGACAAGAGTATAAATAATGCAAAAGCGCAGAAAAAGTCATCTACCTGGTCAAGGAGACAGAATGGCGGAATGGAGCTGAAGCGCAGAAAAAGTCATCTGCGTGGTCAAGGAGATAGAATGGTGGAATGGAGCAAAAGTGCAAAAAAAATCATCTACCTGGTCAAGGAGACAGAATGACGGAATGGAGCAAAAGTGCAGAAAGAGTCACCTACCTGGTTAAGGAGACAGAATGACGGAATAGAGCAAAAGTGCAGAAAACGTCGCCTACCTGGTAAGGAGACAGAATGACGTGCTGGCATGAAGATCCTCAATTACTGCAAGGGTAAAATGGTCAAATACCGACAAAAAGTTGCCTTAGGGTTGAAGTTTAAGCCACTCTATAAATAGAAGCTTTCCACAATGAAGCTCTCGTAGGCGCTTAACGCTATCGTAGTTTAGGTAAGAAGCTCTCGTAGGCGCTTAACGCCACCGCTCTCTTAGTTTATAGTTTGTTGCTTTCTTGGCTTAAATATGTAGTTTCATCGGAGGAATTGACGACTTCACATTTGGATCTCAACTTATTTTCATTTTTATAAAGCTTCGGTGTTTATTTTCATGTTGATGATGCTATTTATTTATGTTTCTTGGATGCTTTTCGCAATTGGTAGCTTAGATGTTTAGATCCATGCTGTTTACATGATTTCCAGTAGTTTAGAGGTTGAGATCTAGTTGTTCACGTGCTCGATTTCTGAGATCCGATAGTTATAGTGATGCATGCAAGGTAATCTGTGTTTATTACGTTTTCTGCTTGACCCAATAGCGTAGATCTGGTAGTTTTAGCTTGAATTTCGTGTTTACGTCTCCTTTTGAAACATGCTCTGTTTTATTTCGTCAATGGTGTTGAAGCTCTGTTCTATGGTCTGTTTTTACTTGGTTGTTTGAAGAAGATGAAGTGGGAGTTAGTTAGAGAATCAGATCTGCTTTTTGCTTTTGCTTTTTGCTTTTCCAGCTATTCTGTCAGCCCAGCTAGTTTGAGAAAAGTGGTCCCCACTTGCTTTTGCATCTTTGTCTGCTTATTTTGGGAAAGTTTCAGCATGTTCCTTTAGTTACAGGTGTTCAAGTCAGTTTAACTCTAGTTTACAAGTTGCAAGTATCCGTACTTTTCTCATCCCATAGGTTAGGTAAATATAGTCCAGTTTAATTCCGCCAGGTCAAGTAGATTAGAGTTTTAACCCACTCAATGAATGCGTGGCAGCAGCCTTTTCCGCTTGTGTCGTAGAAACGATCTCGAGTAGGTCCATAGTCCATGTGGTTCGACCCCGCTCTTACCGCTTATACTTAGTAATATTCGTTGCATTAGTGGGAAAATTATAAATCTTGTTGAAAGGAGGGACACGTGCACACGACACACGTTTAAAAACCCTCTCTTCAAATGGCGCCGTTGCCGGAGATGGATGGTGTTATTTGTGTGTTTGCGAATGTTTTGCTGTAAATAGTTTACTTATTATGTTTTCTTTTGTTTCTTTTTTCAGTTTATGAACAGTAAGTCATTTAAAGAGACTAGAGTAGACGTGCAGTGTGTGATATCTCTCGATCTAACAGGTCTAGAGGATTCGACTAGATTTCAGAGGCTAGAAGATCATGAAACTATCAGACAAGGGTCGTTGGGTGCACTCTATTTCTTCAAAACCTCAACCCACTATACTACAACTAGCACATGGTAGTAAAGGATTGATCCCACGAGGACGAAGGTGTTACGAAACTGCATTTGAGGATGTTTTGGGAAAGGGGGTTGGCTGCTGGCACGCAATTTGTGGTTCGAGTACTAAAACCACTGGGTATGAGAGACTTAAACTACTTTACTCTACCTACTGGGTCTAAGAAATGAGAACATACGGAACATGCATGACTTTGAGAAACGAAATGTTTTAAAGTTCTAAGACAACTAGAGCTAACTTAACTAGATGGAATTTCCTAATTTGGACAAAAAAAGACAAAGCAAACAGTGGGGACAAATTTCCTTAAACTACCAGGTTCTAGAAAAGCATGCAGAAAAGTAAAAAGAAATGCAGAAAGTACTGACAGGGTCTGGAGAACATGCAGAAAAGCAAGGTACATGCAGAAAGTACTGACAAAAGAAGATCTGGTTCTAACTACCAACAAACTTCATCTTCTTCTTGAATCAAACGAGAATAGCAGGTAAAACATAGCAATAAACACCATGAAAACAGAGCAAACTTCAGATCTAAGCTTAAAACGAGAAATTAAAGCCTAAACTAATAGATCTACGCTACTGGACCTAGAGGATGCAGAAACAGAAAGTAAATAGTCATAATCATGCAAAACGTAAACAGCAAACACCAGATCTACGAAATTCCAACTCAAATCCACCACAATTCAACAAATCCACACATCTCCATACGTAAATCCACAACCTCCAACAACAAACCAACAGATCTCAACTCCAAACATCCAACAATCAACAACAACGAAAGCGAAAAGCAAGAAATAAGCATTAACTCAGCGAGATCCAACAAAAACCAACATAAACTTCCATAATAACGAGAAATAGGGTCGAATACAGCAGATCAAAGTCAGAAACTAGAGTACGAAACTAAAAACCAACGAGTGCTTAAACGAAAACAAACTAAACAAAGCAAGATAAATATTGTTTCTTCGTCTTTACAAGGCGGTGTTACACAGCAGTAAAACGACGAGAACCAAGACGGCGGCCAGAAATCACCCCATCTCCTAGTGCGCAGCAAGTGAAACGAGTTTTAAGTGTGAAAAACAGGGAGCTAAGTATACTGTGTTGAAGCTGATCGAGAATTGATATATCCAGTCGTGCCTTCTTCCTTAAGGTTGATCTCTTTATATAGGAGAGGCTCTGATCCCTAGGGCATCCTTTTTGGTGATTTGACGCTTGTGCCCTTGAATAAGATGCTCTAAAATATCTGCTCTCTGCCTTTTTCTGCTCCTGTCGCCAACTTCTAATTCTCCCAGGTCCGGACGACGACATCTGAATTTCACCTCAATCTCCTCTCTTTTGCATCTGCCAGGTCAGGTAACAATAACTCCTGGATCCGGCAGATTTACTACGCACCTGAACTCAGAAACACAGATTAGCACCCAAATGCACAGAATTTTAACCCAAAACCAATGCATGAAACGAGCCTTATCAATAATCAATATCGTATTCTCAATACTAACTTACATTGATTAAGAAACAAATATTTATCAAGACCTCGTCTTTCAGTAGATAGCATTAGGGATGTCAATCTAGCCCGAAACCCACGGGTCGACCCGAATTAACCGGTAAAGTCATAGGGTTAGGGCCGAAAAATTACAACACATATTCAGAAGCAGGCTACACGGGCTAACCCGTTCGGGTCGGCAGGTTATGCGGACTGGCCCGGGTAAGTTAGGGGTTAGCCCACGAGTTGAGCATTTAAAACAAAAATATAATTAAAATTTTGGATTATATACTTATATGAAGTACTCTCTCCGTTCCACAGTAATAGAGGCATTTCATTTTCTGCACTCTATTTGAAAAAATGATAATAGATAGTTAAAGTGGAGAGAGAATAAAATAAGAGAAAAATAATGTAGAGAAGAGTCTTATCTACAATATTCTCTCTCTTACTTTACATTTTCTCTACTTTCAGTATTTATAATTATTTTTTCAAAATGAGTGCGCAAAATGAAATGCATCTATTACTATGGAACGAAGGGAGTATATTTGATAAGGGGATTGATTAATTGCTAACTCATCATTTAATTAATAACTACAACTAATTTAAGGCCTTAGGATTTTAGAAAAAGTGTGGTCTACAATTTTCCACATGTAATTTTTGTTGTTAGTTATTAAATCGAAAAAGATTAAAAAAAACTCCAAATTAGGGTTTTGGATGAAAATGTCAATATAGTGTTTCGAAAATATCAACACAATGCTTTGAGAATGTCAACAGAATGCTTTAAGAATGTTAACTCATGGCTTATATTGACATTCTACACGTATTATATTGACATATTTTATATAGTATGTTGACATTTTTTGCTATACGAAAAATTTAAAAATTTTTGAAATTTTTTTCAAAATTTGACGTCGGAACATATGCATGTATGATATCGTTGGAATCCTTATGAAATTATCTTTAATTGATATATGCTATATGAATTTAAAGTTATGGGATTTCTTTTAAAAGTTAGTTATAACTAATTTTGTAGTTAATTGACATTAATACCCCTATTGATATTTTTTGGAATTAATCCTATGGCCTTATTGACGTTTTTTGTTGATCGTATTGATATATCGGGGTTGATGATCTAGGCCCTTAATTTGAATATCTAATGACTATTATTTAGTTGTAGTTAGCAATTAAGTGTTGAGGTAGCAATATAACACTCCCCTGTTTGGTAATATCAAATTATTAAATATAACATTGATATGAAGAATATATGGTAATTATGTCTTCTCTCGAATTTTGTTTTAGCCTTTAGAATAAGGCAATTAACATGCATTCAGCTAAATCAATCATTTTTCAGTTTATTTTAAAATTAATAATAATAAACCTCTCTATTGCCAACGTTAATTAAAACTCAAATGAGAAAATTCATCATCTTCATGGCCAGTTTCATCAGCCCAATCCACTTCGAATTTGCCAGCTGATTTCATCAGTTTAGTTAGTCCGGTTAGATCTTCTAAATATGTAGGATGGTTGATTGCTTCAAGTATAAAATCCAATCCGCTCTTTCTCATACTTCTCCACAACAATATGAAGTGCATGATTTCCATTAAATTATAGTCAGATTCAATTAATTAAACGATATGTTTATCTATTTTGTTTCAATTTTAAATTATATTATTATTTTCTTTCTCTTGTTCACTTTGATAATACTTTACTATTTGCAACAATCTATTTTTTAATAATTTAGAATATTGGATTGGATATAAAGTAACATATAAGATTACTATTAACCCGAATAGCCCGTGGGTTAGCTCGAAATCCGAAGAATTAGGGTTAGAGCCGAAAATTTATGATCCGAAAAATTCATAGCGCGAATAACCCGAACCCAAATAGCCCGACAACCCGAGTGGACTGGCCCGAACGCGAGCGGGTTAGCCCAATTGACATCCCTAGATAGCATAAAGACTCGTCTTGCTGTTAGATCCGTTCAGTGCTTTACCACACACCAATGTCATCTTATTTCAGTAAAGCTTAGAAATATGCAGACTGACATTGCTACCTTTCACGATGGAAAGTCTAATTCCATCTAGGTCGTGAAACTCTTCTTTTTCTTTATTTAGGACTGACCGTGTTACCTTAAAGTGGACGACACCCACAATCAGTCTACTAAAACAAAGACTTAGACATTGTTAAGTTTTCTTATACATTTAAACATGCAATTAACATCCACTAAATGTAAAATATAACAACATTATGATAAAAATAATTTGTTTTATTCCTTGGAATATAAAATAAGATTTTTACAGTATTCAATCACTCGAAACGTGATTTCTAGTATACAAACTCTAACACTGAACATATGTAAATTTGAGCATTTTGGTCCTTTGTTAACATTTTGAAGTGACTGCAGCTACACTATGTGCACAGTAAGTAATATCAAGCTTCCTGAGTCCAGCGAATCCACTAGATCACTGGGTCTAGGAACTCACGGATCGTTGAAAGATCTCGGTCGTCAGACACACAGAATACCTCTTCAAAACCCTCAACCACGTATACTAAAATTAGCACAGGGAAGTAGGGATCGATCCCACAGAGATGAATGCACAAATAAACATGTTCAAAGACTCGGGAACTATTTTTTGTTGGCTGCTGCCACGCATTTTTAGGGTTGAGCTTTACTTCCTAGACTTGGTGATAGAAATATGTTACCCTAACAGCTAAATCTAGGCAGAAACAGGAAACAAGCATATAAACTGAACAAGCGAGGAAATTACTAGATCTAAGAAAACTATTCCCTAAATTACCCAGACCTATGAAAACAACTGAATGCGGGGTCCATTTTCTGAAAAGGTAGAGTACGATTGAAAAGCTGCAAAATAACTAACTAAAGGACCAACTAACAGCGACATCATCTTCTTCAACATTTTACCAGGAAATAACCAGTTAAGAAACAGAGCAAAAACGTAAATCGACACGAAGCAGACAGAATTAAAAGCAGTAAAAACGAAGAACAGTTAAAACTAAGGCAGATCTACGGCTACTAGACGGGGTAAAACAAGAATGCAAAATTTAAACAACTAAATGAAACTTCAAACAAACTGATCCGGTCACGGAACGCTTAATCCACTCCGGATCCAAGCCATCCACAACCACCAAACATCATTTCCACCTCAGATTCTCATTGATCTACGTAGAATTTCACCGATCAACAACAGATTTCTCACAAACCAGCTTCGAACTCAGATCAACCAACAAAGATCAGCAATCGATCCCAAAACAACACAACAAGATAGACGAAACATAAACAGAAATATCCATTGCAAAATACGAAATATCCAACGATAGAAACAACTCAAAAGCCGAGCCTCGAACAACGAAGACTCGGTGAGTACGAAAAGTAGACTGAAAATAAAAGATAATTGTTTCTTCGCCTCCGTAGAGACGGTGTTGCACCCAAACTTCCTATGAAATGAGAATCCCCAAAAAATTTCCCCCAAATGAGTGTGTAGAAAAGTAGAAAACTAAGCTAGGAGCTGGAAAAGGTGATGATCGTCTCATGTTGTTTGCGTGCTCCTTTTTATAGTGGATAAAGCTTCTAGACTGTTCTTGTGATTCCTATTTTGCTCTCCAATCGATGCTCCTCAGTCTAGTGGCTTTTCATCCTTCTGCTTAATTTCCCTTGCCAGCTTCCTTCACCAGGTGGTCTCTATCTTCTTCCTGGGGCTGGCATTTTCTCGACACACCTGGCTCAAAAAGGTTTCTTAGACCCAGGAAATCACAGAATTTATCCTTATAACCAATGCATGAAATTAGCCTTATCAAACTGCTCACACTTAAACCATACTTGTCCTCAAGTATAAAGACAAGAAAAAGAGAAATAAGGCTAATTTCGATGCATGGTTATCCCCTGACCCAAGTAAACTCCTAGACCTAGACACTAATATGAAAGAAAAAGAAACAAAGACAATAACAAATAAAACACATAGGCATGAATTAGTTCAGATTTTTGGGGCAGTTGTCCCCACAAGTTTAAGGTCAATCCAATAGTCTACGCTCTCCAAATCCTCCTCTTCTCTTCTTCCACCTAGTCGGTTTGTCAGCTCGTCCAGATAGCCATTAGCTTGCTAATTGTTGGATTCGCTCGATCACTCATTCCTCACCAGGGATGTTAGGATCTATCGCTCATAGTTAGTTCCTGCTACTGATGCTTCGGGTTATGAGAATTTCTCCTTCTATCCTCCTTCCTAATGATTTTGCCTGGACTTCGTCCAGCTTATACCCCCTTTTTCCTGGACTTCGTCCAGCTTATACCTCCTCTTTTCTGGACTTCGTCCAGCTTATTCCTCCAAATATATCATTTTTTTTTCTTCTTCTTTTTTATTTTAATTCTCCTCTTCTAGACTTTGTCCAGCTTATACCTCCGGGTTTGAATTTTTTTTTTCTTCCTAAATACCTCCTTTCTAAATTCTTCTCCCTAAGCATCAGGTAGCAGGCCCTTTTATTATGTCAACACTCAATGTTTAACGCTTATAACTCACATAAATAGTGGGGCTTCACAATTAGGTCGGCTAAGGCACCTTCTATCGTTCTTGCTTCCTCCAAACCGATTTTAGCTTATTAAGGAAAGAGGCCTCAAAGTTGTAGTGCATCCTATCTTCAATTACTCTCCCTAAGGGAATCTTGCCTTATTATCTTTGTTAATTCATGCTTTAAACACATAACCTAAAAAGAAAACTAGAGACTCCTAGACCTAAGAACTCTATCACATGCTGAGCACATACTGCACTAACTCTCCCACCCCCTCCCACTTCACTCCAGCTTGTTCCCAAGCTATCCTAGTGAAGGGGGGAAATGAGGGAGTTGGTGCACACAATCATAATAAAACACATAAAACTTCTCACACTTAGACCGAACAACGGGCTAAGTGGGAGAGAAAAGACAAAGACATAAAACAGAAAACAAACATGTTGTGTATATACAAAACCTCTCACACTTAGACCGAACACATTGTGACACTCGGCTCTGCCTTCCCAATCTTCATGACGAAGTTGCACTCGATGTAGGCGCCTAGAAGGTGGCAGGTGTACATGTGGTGAGAAGGGTTTGCAGTCATTTGATGGCAAGCCTGGGCCAACCAATATCCAAGGTGAACCTTGATGCGTTTAGCCATGCACCAAGTGAAGTATAGCTCGGTGGTGGTGATGCTGGAGCTGGCCGTGCCCATCAAATTGTACCCGATGAATTCCTGGGCGAAATGGAGAAGATGGTCGGTGAGGTGGATCCCTTTTGATATGCTAGTCTTAAAATTTCCGCTCCTGGCATGTGTCAAGTACTCCCAAGCAGTCTGTGGTGAGAATCCGGGTGTATCCTTCGGTGGGCCGTATACTCTGTCGTCCCAAATGCCCTCATCATCCTCGGCGTTGCTAAACAACCCCATCCTCAAAGACCACTCCCTCACACTCATGGTATGCTCGATGGTGAAGAGGCGGAAAGAGATGGAGTTCGGATCTGGATCGGTAGTAGCCTTGAACCTGAAGGTAGAGAAAAATTCACGGGCCGCTTCAACTGGCACCTCCTGTTCACTGTGGTTAAGGAGCCATTCAAAGCCTATTCCCTTAATGTGGCCGAGGAATTCTTCGTCAGACTCTATCTCCTTCAACTCGGCCTCATCGTACCTTTTCCCTGACTTGGCCAATTTCCCAACTGCGCTTCGCTCCTTGTACGTCTGTGCCCTCTTTGCGTCATTGAACTTAGACATAGCTCCTAAGAGCTTCTTCGTTATCGAAGTTGGGGACCTCCTCTTCTTCCCCGATTTCTTCCTCGGTCTCGCTACCTTCATCACCAGGTCCAGAGGCCTTGGGGAGCGGGCGGGGAGCTTTTCTGACTGAAATGAGTCTCTGAGATTTTCTGGGCCGAGGGACGACAGTTGTCTTTCCCTTCCTTTTTCGCTCCTTGGCCACCCGACGCTCTTCCTCAGCGTCTACCTCATCTTCAGAAGCAGGAGTCTCTCCCTCCTGCGTGCTCGTCGCCCCTGGGGCCAGGAATCCTGATCCCTTCGTCTGGTCATCCTCATCGACTTCGTCCAGCAGACTTCGCCGGACCATTCTCCTTGACGCCCGCAGATCAGCGGGTGATTCCTCTGGTTCCTTCTCCAGATCCACTACCTCTAACGGCCCGTCCTCTTTGGGCCTCTGTCCTTCAACATCAACGGGGATCTCATCCCCTCCAGAATATGTAGGGATTTCTCCCCCAGCACACGTAACTGGGGTTTCCCTCGTAGATTTAAGGAATCTCCTCCTCAGAATTTTTAGGGATTTCTCCCTCAGACACAACTGGGGTTTCCCCCTCAACAAGCAAATTTGGGGTCACCCCCTCAAGATTAAACGGGGTTCCCCCCTCCACATACACATTCGGGGTTTCCCCCTCCATATTCTCAGAAACTGGAGTTTTTTCCCACACAAATTCAACCACCGGGGTTTCCCCCTCCACTAATTATATGGCAGAAACATTACCTTCCCTTGCGAGTACATCTACCGAGTGATCTACCGCCATTCTGTCAATTTCGTCTGCAAATCCGCTGACGCCTTCCTCCTCGAGTTTGCTGTTTGAGTTTGGCTCAATTGTATGCGTCTGATCTAAGGTTTTGGAAACCCCTGGGCTTGAACTCGGTTGTTGCGCCTTTGATTCCTCAGGAACTGGCGGCGGTTGCTGACGAAACATCGAGAAACGGGAGAATAGTTTCTCGGCCTCTTCCTTGCTTCAGAACTTGTCTTCTAGTTCCTTCAAAAATGCCTCCTCATCGGGACTCTTGACGGTAGAGGAACCTTGCACAGAAGTCGGGTTCCATTCTGAACGGATATCGAGCGCTGAAAGAGTCGGTTGGAACGGCGGCTGTCCGGACGACTCGCTGACGGAGGTCTGGCGGCTGGGTCTCCCTTCATCACGGTGGTTCTTTGTACTTTCTTCATAGTTACCTGTAACTGCAAAATTTCTGGGGTAGGTTTGGTTAGGGTTTGAAACGATTTTGGGGAAAATTATTTAGAGAGTGAGAGTTATGAGAGTAGAGAGAGAATGGGTGATTGATTCTGATTGAGAATCAAATATCTCCAGCCTTTTTCAGAGTGGAAGGCGAACGGTTGCCATATGATGCAAGCAACCGTATGTTCCTCGAAAAGCGGAATTCGAATTTCAAAAGGCTACCGCTTTCTCTCTTATCTGCAAAGCTCTTCCTCCCCCTAGCAGTTTAGAACAAAAGAAATGAAACACCAAATTCCTGGGTCGAAGATTATGATTGACAAAACAATTTCCCCAAGGATTTTGGTGCTTCGAAAATATTTTTGGAAGATTGAATTTTTAATTTATTTGGATTTTCTTGTTTTTAGAAAGCTACTGAACTATTTACATAGCGAATGAATATCCTCAAGATCCCCTAGGTCAGTGCAAAAATAAATTTTGTTTCCCACTTTACTTGACCTAGGAGTTCGTTAAGGATGTTCACTTGCCTGGCATCTTAAGAAATAATAACAGATGCATGTAGTGGCGTCTTTTCCACCACATGCACATCAGTATCACCTTTGTATACCTTCACTCTGTTCCCGTTTACCAGGAAGGGAACTGAGTTTGGGGCGCTTCCTTGAATCTTTATAGCTCCATTTGCTCGAAGGCCAATGACTGTGTATGGCCCTATCCACTTGGATTTCAACTTACCAGGCATTAACTTCAGCCGGGATTGGAAAAGGAGTAATTTCTGCCCTACGCGAAGTTCCTTGACTCGGAGATTCTTATCATGCCAGACCTTTGTTCTTTCTTTATACCACATGGCCGAGTCGAATGCCTCCAGTCTTAGTTCCTCTAATTCTTGTAGTTGCAGTTTCCATTCCTCTTCACAATCCTGGGCCTTCATATTCATCTCTTTCACGGCCCAGTATGCCCTATGCTCCACTTCCACTGGCAAATGGCACATTTTCCCGAACACCAATCTGTATGGTGACATCCCGATTGGCGTTTTGTAAGCAGTCCTATATGCCCAGAGAGCATCGTCGAGGTGCTTACTCCAATCTTTCCTTGTGGTGTTCACCGTCTTTTCCAAGATGTTTTTGATTTCTCTGTTCGAAATCTCTGCTTGATCATTGATAAGGCTAATTTCATGCATCGGTTATGTGGTGAAAAAACACTTTATTTTACTGGGTCTAACGCAGTTTTTAAGCCAGGTGTGTGAAGGAGACGCTAGATCCAGGAAGAGCTGGAGGCAATGGACTAGCGAAGGAAAACGAAGGAAAGTGAGCAGAGTTGAAGAGAAAAAAAATGGCTAGACGAAGGAAGTCAATAGCTGAGGGCAACAAAGACTATTCATACCTCGCTAGACCCACTTCAACGCCTATAAATAAAGGAGCATGCAGCACACGCCATATACATGATTTTGCTCTCAGCTCACACACTCACACACACACTTGGGAAAAATAGGAATTCTGGGGTAGTTAAGGGTTTCTAGGGGTTCATCTTCGGCGAAAGTCAGTGGTAACACCGTCCTCACGGAGGGTTTTCCAGTTTACATGCATGATTTACTGTTCTGCCTAGATCTAGTTGTTAGCGTAGCAGATTTCAACTCCAAGTTTAGTTTAATCTCCTCAACCCAAAAAATGCGTGGCAGCAGCCAACCCAAAAATAGTCCCGAATCCTTGAGCATGTTTAATTGCGCATTCATCTCTGTGGGATCGATCCCTACTTCCCTGTGCTAATTTTAGTATACGTGGTTGAGGGTTTTGAAGCGAAATTCTGTGTGTCCAACGACCGAGATCTTCCAACGTTCTATGAGTTCCTAGACCCTATGATCTAGTGGATTCGCTGGACCTAGGAAACTTGTTATTCCTTTCTGTGCATGCAGTCTCTAAACAAGAAGAAAATTCCCAAGCTTCAAATGGCGCCATTGCCGGGGATGGATGGCGTTAATTGTTTATGCGTTTGAGGATTTGGTGTAAATAGTTTAATTTTTGTTAATTTGTTTTTCTTGACAGTTTATGAACACGGGCTTCCATTCTGGAAGTTGGGCTAGTTCATCTAGGTCAGGAAACGCCCGATACAAGTGGCAAGTCAAGGAGTTTACGTCCACCGTCACTACCAGATCAGGTTTAAGGACAGTAGACCCGTTTCCGTTCGAATCAGAAAGTGAGAAGGAGTGGAACTCGTCAGGAAAAGAGGACCCGAAGTCGTCCACAGAAACAGAGCATTCCGAGACTGAGGAAGAGGAAGACCCGAATATGGCACATTTAGTGGATCCCGATCCGGAGATAGGTTCACTCACCGCGCATCTAGACGGTGAGCCCGCCCATGCCATAGTCTCAAACCCGCGCCGGAGGTCTATCGATATCAAGACAAATGTGCTGGGGGTTTTGCCCACATTCTCTGGACGAAGGAACGAATGTTCTTACGAATTCCTAAACGAGTTTAGTAAGCTGTGCAGCATTCAAAAGAGGCCCAACGAGGCGACTGAGGAGAACTACCGTTTGCGTGCAGTCCCGTTTGCCCTCAAGGGGGAGGCTAATACTTGGCTGTTGAGGCTCCCACCAGACTCGATCAACACATGGAAGGACTTCAAGCTGGAGTTCTTGGACTATTTTTTCCCGTCCAACAAGACAAACACCTTGAAGAAGGAGATCCAGGAGTGCAAGCAAGAATATGATGAGTCTCTGAGCTCTTATTGGTCCCGGTTCAAGGGACTGTTGGATGCTTGTCCGAACCACAGGATGATCGAGGCAGAGACTTACTATCTGTTTTACGAAGGTGCAAACCCTGAGTCAAAGGACTTGATGAATTCCTCGAGCGGGGGAAATTTTACCAAGAATAAAGCAAGTGAAGCCAGAGAAACTTTGGGAAGATTGATCGAGGCGAAGAAGGCCTATGATAACCCGCGGAGCATTTTGAGAAGGGGATCAGCCAATGCAGTAACAGATGAAGATGACAAGAAGGTGGAAGACATGATAGATAAATTGGAGAAAGCATTGCTGAATGCAATTGAGAAGTACAACCCTCATGCTCCATCGGAAAATGAGAAACCCCCTGGTCCAGAGGAAAGACAACTTCAGCCTTATCATGGTCAACCTTGTGAAGGGGAATGCCAAGCCCAGGCAAATTCAATGGAAAGCTGGAATCCGGATGGAAGTTGGAACCAAGGGAGACAAAAGGAGGCCCTATGGAGGACTCACCCCAATTTTAGATGGACTGACAATGATCAAAGTCAGCCGCCCCCACTGCAGCTCACAAATTATGCACACCCTCCAGAGAGGCAGTCCAACTGGTCAGGGAGAAATCAAGAGGGGCAATTGCAACTGGGGTACAAGAATCAGGACCATACTAATTGGGGAAACAGGAATCAGAACAATCCAGGAATATCCAAGGGAACTATCAGAATTCCCAACCAAATCACCAAGGGAATCATGGGTCTAGCAACCAGTACAATAACCACCAAGGAAATCAAGGGAACTATCGACAAACCCAAGGACAAAACCAAGGTCAAGGATCAAATTATAATCAATTCAACTCCAGGCCACAAAGGAGTTTGGATGATATGGTCCACGACCTAGTGAATTCACAGCAGTTCATGCAGAATAACTTGCATTCCAACAACGACGTGGTGCACAAATTGCAAGACGCTCAGTCGGAACACAAAGCAGCCATGGACATGATGGCAAAACAGCTGTCCCAGATCGCGGTTTCCTTGAATGAGATGCGGGGAAATGAGGGAAAACTTCCTGCCACGGTCAAAGCCCCCGACCGAGCAAACATTAGTCATATTACCTTGAGATCCGGGAGGGGCTATGAAGGACCGACATTGGAGATCGACGAAGAAGCACCCACACAGGTAAGTAAGGGGAAGGAGAGTCAGGGAGATAGCCCTAGACCCAGAGAAGTTCCTGTTCAGGATGACCTCCAGAAGGAAAATTTAGGGGGATCTCTACCTCGATCAGCTGATCCATTTTTCCTAGATCCAGAGCCTGAGTTAGTAAGTAAGAAAGGAAGTAGGGAAGCTGGCGAACCCCCAGCTGGGAGTTGCACAAATGCGGTAAAGCGGACAAAGCCGTTTCCATACCGAGGGGAAGCAAAGAAAAAGAAGGATGATACAGAGGACCTCATGGAGATTTTTATCAAGCTGGAAATCAACCTGCCCTTCTTGCAAGCCTTGAAGATGCCTGCTTTTAGCAAGTTCATCAAGGAATTCATAGCTGGGAAGACCAAGCCGGACGGGAAGATTGTGATCGGGGAGAACGTGTCTGCTGTGATACAAAAGAGAAGGATGCCTTCGAAATGCACAAACCCAGGTATGTTCACATTACCCATTTCTCTCGGAGATATCAGAATCGAGCATGCTATGTGTGATCTAGGGGCATCTATAAATGTTTTACCGCTTTCAATCTACAAGAAACTGACAGGGGTTAGGATGGTCGCCACCAAGGTGGTAATCCAGTTAGCAGATAGAACTTGCATTTGTCCTGAAGGTGTGTTAGAAAATGTCATAGTCAAGGTGCGTGATTTTCTATATCCTGCTGATTTCTATGTTATCAAAATGAATGATAATGAGTCTGCTGAGTCTAGTGGCGTGCTTTTAGGGAGACCATTCTTGCGCACTGCTAAGACCATTATCGATGTCTTCGGTGGAACAATTTGCTTGGATTATAATGGGGAAAAATATACATTTAGCATAGATGAGGGAATGAAAAGGCCATTGGATGTTGAGAATTTGTATGCTATAGATGTTATTAACCCCTTGGTCCAAGAATATCTTGAGACAGAATTGATACAGGAACAAATTGACAACTCGGAGTTGAGCCTTTTAATCGATCGAGAAGTTGTAGGGTGGTGTGCAGCAATGAACACAACAAGAATTGACAGATGAGGAACTAACAGAGGCCATCATGGAGTTTTGCAGAAATCCCGAGTCAGCTAGATCAAGGGGATCAGCCCATGTGGTTAGTCTGGAGAACTCTCTTGAGTCTGGGAAGGAAACATTACCACGATATTGCAGAAAAAAATCCCTTGCCCCAGGAAACGAATAACACAAGGAAGGAACTGAAGACACTCCCACCAGGCCTCAAGTATGCTTACTTGGAGGAGGATGAGGCATTCCCAGTAATAGTCAACAGTAACTTGACTGAGGAGCAGGAGAAGGAACTGTTGGAAGTGATCATGCGGAACAAGAAAGCAATAGGGTGGACCCTCTTTGATTTAGTAGGAATCAGTCCCGATCTCTGCATGCACCACATCCGTTTAGAAGAAGGCGTGAAGGCTCACCGAGACGCACAACGGAAACTGAATCCGAATATGCGAGAGGAAGTTCTGAAGGAGGTGTTGAAATTGCTCTCTCTAGGGATCACCTTCTCCATTCCGGACAGTGAGTGGGTCAGTCCTGTCCATATGGTGCCCAAAAAGTCTGGAATACAGGTTGTCAAGAATGACAAGAACGAGTTGGTGCCCACTAGGCTAGTGACGGGGTGGAGGATGTGCATCGACTACAGGAAGCTGAATGAGGCCACAAAGAAGGATCACTTCCCCCTACCCTTCATTGATCAGATGTTAGAAAGATTGGCTGGCAAACAGTGTTTTTGCTTCCTTGATGGATACACTGGCTATTTCCATATCTACGTTAACCCAGAGGACCAAGGGAAAACCACGTTCATGTGCCCTTTTGGTACCTATGCATACCGAAGAATGCTGTTTGGATTGTGTAACGCACTAGGAACGTTCCAGCGGTGTATGATGAGTATTTTTTCGGATTTGCTTGAAGTATGCATTGAGATATTCATGGATGATTTTACCGTATACGGGGATTCATTCGATACCTAGTATTGAAAAGATGCCAGGAGAAGCACCTAGTTTTGAATTTCGAAAAATGCCACTTCATGGTGACTGAAGGTATTGTCCTGGGTCATGTGGTTTCTGAAAGAGGAATACAGGTGGAAAAGGTAAAGGTAGATGTGATATCAAAGTTACCTTACCCCACGAACCAAAAGGAAGTTTGAGGATTCCTGGGTCACGCGGGATTTTATAGGAGGTTTATCAAGGATTTCGCAAAAATCGCGCAACCGCTCACTCATTTGTTGCACAACGATGTAGAATTCGTCTTTGACGAAGGATGCAAGAAGGCATTTCAGTTGCTTAATGATAGACTCGTGTCCGCACCAATAATCAGGGCGCCAGATTGGAATCATCCTTTTGAGATAATGTGCGACGCGAGTGATTTCGCTGTGGGAGCTGTCTTAGGGCAGAAGATAGACTGAAAAAGTTATGTGATCTTCTATGCATCCAAGACTCTAAATCAAGCTCAGAAGAACTATGATACTACGGAGAAGGAAATGTTGGCTGTCGTTTACTCATTCGAAAAATTTCGACCTTATCTTCTTGGGTCGAGGGTTATAGTCTTCATAGATCACGCAGCAATAAAGTACTTACTGGCTAAGAAAGAGTCTAAGCCGAGGTTAATCCGTTGGGTGTTGCTTTTGCAGGAGTTTGATTGGGAAGTGAGAGACAAAAGAGGAATGGAGAATAGAGTAGCCGATCACTTGAGCAGAATTCACCAAGGGGAAATAGAAGAGGCCATACCCGATGCTTTTCCTGAAGAGCATTTGTATTATCTAGGGATTTTCCTAGACAGATCAGTTGGGATGCAGTTTTGGCATTAACCGGTCTAGGAGATTCCGACAAGGGGAAGCGAACACTTAACGCAGAACCATGGTTTGCTGACTTAGCAAACTACTTGGTCACGGGAGAGGTGCCAAGTTCAGAAGAAGTTTCCCGGGCCCAGAAGATGAAAATTAAAAGCGAAGCCAAATATTACTTTTGGGACAATCCTTACTTATGGAAGATGTGTTCGGATCAAGTGATTAGACGCTGCATTCCCGAATGGGAACAAAGAGATATGCTGAATCATTGCCATACTTTGGCATGTGGAGGACATTTTGGACCCAGGAAGACAGCAAGGAAGGTATTGGACAGCGGGTTCTACTGGCCGACACTTAATAAAGATGCCTTTGAGTTTTGTCAGTGTTGTGAGAGATGCCAACAGACAGGGGGAATTTCAAGGAGAGACGAGATGCCCCAGGTCCCGGTGCTTGTTTGTGAAATCTTCGACGTATGGGGGATGGACTTCATGGCACCATTTCCATCATCCTGTGAGAACACATATATACTGGTTGCAGTGGACTATGTGTCTAAATGGATAGAAGTTAAGGCCCCACAACATGTGAATCGAAAGAGGTGGCAAAATTTCTGAAGGCCAATATCTTCAACAGATACGGAGTTCCTCGAGCCATTGTCTCAGATCAAGGAACACATTTCTGTAATTGCACCATCGAGGCTCTGATGAAGAAATATGTTGTTCACCATAGGGTATCTACCCCGTACCACCCTCAGTCTAATGGCCAAGCAGAAATTTCTAATCGCGAGATCAAGGCAATATTGGAGAAAACAGTCAATCCGTCAAGGAAAGACTGGAGTAAGAGGCTTGGCAATGCATTATGGGCCTACAGAACTGCTTTCAAGACTCCTATCGGAATGTCGCCTTATAGGCCGGTGTTTGGCAAAATGTGCCACTTGCCCGTGGGTATCGAGCACAAGGCGTATTGGGCAGTCAAGGAGATGAGTATGAAGCCTTCGACTTGTGAGGAAGAAAGAAAGTTACAGTTACAAGAACTGGAGGAACTGAGGCTGGAGTCTTATGAGTCTGCCATGTGGTATAAGGAAAGGACAAAATTATGGCATGACAAGAATCTCCGGGTCAAGGAACTCCATGTGGGACAGAAGGTGCTCCTTTTCCAAGTCACTACGCGCACTCCCTATTATCACCTAGTCAGACAAGGAGATATTCTCGATGAATTCCTGGGTCAGGTAAATTGGGTGACATTTTAAATATATACACTGAACCAGGGGATCTCGGGAATACTCGAACGGAGTGTGTAAATAGTTTAATTACGTTTTAAACATAGGAAAAACCAAAAAAATGTATATAAAATTTAAATCTTCCAAAAATATTTTCGGAGCACCAGACTCCGTAGGAAAACCGATGTCTTATATTTTAACCTTGACCTATGAGTCTGGCGTCTTCATTTTTTTTAAGTATAGGGTCATGGTCAAGGAAATCAGCTAGGGAAGGAGAGCCAAGAGAAGGAAGTCAAGGAGGGATGGAGATAATTTGAATTTCAATTTGGCCGATATTTATGGGAGGTGTACGGCTGGTTACATCACGCCTACAACAGCACCATCTTTTCACCAGAAAAGGCTAACCGACATTTCTCTCTCCAATAATCAAAATCGACGAAACTGCATTTTCTCTTCCTTCTCTCTACTTCGTTCTCTTTCAAGAAACACAAACCCTAACCAATTTCGACCGAGTTTTCTTTTTGATTTCAGATTTACAGCAATGGATCCAACTCATGCCACCAGAAGTTCGCAGTCGGCGGTGTACGACGCGGTTCTGTTGGCAGAATTGACGCAAAAATTAGGAAGCGTCGAGAAGGCGAAAGAAGTTTACGCTCTGTTCTCCGCCAGTCTGATGGCATCCGCGGCGGCCGTACCATCACCGACGATCCCAGTAGATTCGGCGGCACAACCCGCAGTTCCCCAAGAAGAATGGCCTCAAGATTCAACCAGGGTACCGGACTCTGGTTCTCAACAAGCAGAAACCGCTTCACTGGAGGCGGACAAAGAAGAGGCGACGAATGAACTGCCGGTGACGGTGGGCGGAACGACGGTGAAACAGAGGTGGAGGCCGAACGACAAGGTAATGGAAACCCTAACTCTGAGGGTAAGAAAAAGGGGGAAACCCCTGTTCGAGAGGAGGTTACTGAGGGGGAAACCCCTGTTCACGAAGAAGTTGCTGAGAGGGAAACCCCTGTTTTGGTAGAGTTTGTTGAGGGGGAAACCCCTGTTTTTAAGTTGATGGCTGAGGGGGAAACCCCTATGGAGACTGGGGATGAAACCCCAAAGGATTTTAGAGTTGCGACCCCTGAACCAATGGAGAAGGGGGCGACCCCAAGTGATGTCAGGGGGGAAACCCCTGTTTATATTGAGGGGGCGACCCCGATGGTGGATGATGTGGGGGAAACCCCGGAGAAGCTTGTGGAAGAAACAAACCTAGATACTACTGGAGTGCCGGAGCCCGTTGAGGAAGGGCTAGATCTGATTGTGGACCTGGTGGACGACCAGGAAGAAGACGAACCCCGGGTGGACAAGAGAGCAGAGAGGAGAAGGGCCAAGAGGAGTCTGTTTAACGAAGTAGATGACTTGTTCTATTCCGAGAAGGAGGAGTTCCCTGCCCGAGGGACAGAAGCTGGAGTGGCAGAGGATCGTCGCCTGGTCAAGGAAAGGGCAAGGAAAGGGAAGGCAGCTGCGACCCATCCAAAACGGTCAAGGAAAGCTCCCTCCGTCGAGGAGGTTGAGGAGACCCTTTCCCCAATGACCGAAGTTCCCTCGACCGATGAACAAGACAAGCCTACTCCTGGGTCCAATTCTGAACTTGGAGAATCTGAAGAGGAGTTTGTTCAAGGACGTCCGGAGGTGTGGCTGACTAAGGAACTGCTGGAGTCGATGAGGCATTTCGACGATCAGAAACGGGCCACATTGTACAAAGAGAGATGCAGTGCTGGGAAGATGGCTAAGTCTGGCAAGCAGTACAGCTCCGAGGAACTCATGACGATTGCATGTGATGAAGATTTCCGCGCATGTATCTATTCAATCGGTTTTGAGTGGTTATTGAGGCACAACCAGGAGAAGGTGCCGGTGGACTTAGCACGAGAGTTTTTCTCAACATTCCGATTAAAGAATACTTCTGACCTCGACGCGGACTCCATCACATTCAGGCTTTTTAACGAAGAACATGAAATGAGCATCCGAGAGTGGTCCTTGAGAATGGGGTTGATTAACAAGGCTGAGGACGATGAAGGCATATATAATGAGAGGATGGTTGGCGTACTGAAGAACACGCCAGGATTCAAGCTACAACCTAATGGGAACTGCAAATTCAGCTCTAACAACAACCGACCTTTATTTCACTTGGTGCATGGCAAAAGGCATTAAGGTGCATCTGGGTTACTGGCTGGCTCAAGCATGTCATCAGATGACAAGCAACCCTGCTCGACATATGTATGCCTGCCATCTCCTAGGCACCTACCTCCAGCGGTATATTGAAATGAAGATAGCCAAAACTGCTCCCTTGGTCGTGATGTGCGAACCCCCAGAGACTTTTAGTGTTGAGTACTTTTTCAACAAGGGGTTACTCCAAGCTCACGGCAAACAAACTTTCTTCTACACGGTAGGAGACAAGGTGAAAGCGGAGGCTGAGGAGACTGCGGAGGCTATGCCGAGTGAGAGAGCTCGGAGGGATAAGGAAAGAGCTGAGCGGGAGCCGTGAAGAGGTGAAGAACCTGCGGGGAAACATTGCGGACCTGGCGGTGAAGTCCGCCAAACAGAACGAGCGGATGACGGAGGCTGTGGAGCTTGTAATGAAGATGTTGAAATGGTTGGAGAAGACACTCCCCTTGACCCAGTCGAAGGTAACTCCTGGGTCCAGCAGCGAGGTCAAGCAACCAGGCCAGAGCAGTCCATCCGTCCAGCTGACCACCGCACCCGCTCAAGCAAATGGTCACCCCATCCGCGTCCAAGCCAGTGTTAATCCCATCCAGATCAAAGTCCATGATGTTAAAGAAACCAGAGTCTGATCAACCAGAGCAAGAGAAGGAAGAAGAGGAGCCGAAGATGCCGGCGAAAAAGAAAGTGAAGATGACCCGACCCGGGATCCCACCCCAATCTGGCTCTCGAGGGAGCCAGACCCAGAAGTGAATCACCCCCATGACCAAGTAACTTTTATTTTCTGCTTTCCGTTATATCTGTTTTTTTTATGTTTGTTGTTATTATTTGTGTCTCTGTGAATATTTGCTATATGTGTTTACCTTCTCACACATAGACCAAGCACACTTAGCCCAATGCTTGGTCTATGTGTGAGAAGTTTATGTTCTCTGTTTATTGTGTCTTCTCCCACTTAGCCCGATGCTCGGTCTAAGTGTGAGAAGTTTTATAGGATTATAATTTGTTTATTGTGTGTTGAATTGACTACCTTGTTTCCCCCCTTCACGACGATGGCTTGGGGACAAGCTTGAATGAAGTGGGAGGGGGAGGGGAGTCAATGCGTGTAGTTGTCAGCATGTTATGAGTCGTTAAGTCTAGGTTTTGTTTGCGTCGCATGAGCTGGTGAATATAATACGTCATGATCTCCTTAGTGAAAGTAATTGAAGATAGGATGTATTTCAACTTAGAACCCTTTTCCTTTAATAAGCCAAGTCAATCTGTACGAAGTAAGAACAATAGAGGATGCCTTAGCTTACTTAGTTGTGAAGCCCCACTATAAGAGTGAGTTATAAGCCTTAAATAACGTTGAGCTAACACATGTAAAGGGGCCGCCACTGAATGCTTAGGGAGAAGAGTCATGACGAAGAAAAATAGGGGAATTGGGTTATGAAGGTATAAGCTGGACGAAGTCCAGGTAAGGAGTTATAAGTTGGACGAAGTCCAGAGGAGAGAAGAGGGAAATGGAGGAATAAGCTGGACGAAGTCCAGAGGGAATATGTCTAAGGGCAGGAAACAATAGTAACCTGACCCAGTAAAAAAGGGGAGAACGAAGTATAAAAAAGAGAAAACTCTCATAACCCGACGCTTCAGTGGTATAACAAAATCTTATCAGAGAATCGGTCCTAACATCCCTGGTGAGGAATGAGTGATCGAGTGAATCCAACAATTGGGAAAGTAAAGGGCTATCTTGACGAACTGAAGTTGGCCAATTTGGAGAAGTGCAGCCTGTTGGATTGACCTTGATCTTGTGGGGACGGTTGCCTAAAGTTGAAGCTAGTTCATGCATATGTGTCTATGTGTTTTTATTTTAAGTGTTTGTTATCTGTGCATTAGTTGTGTCTAGGTCTAGGAGTCTGTTTAGAGTCTAAAGAGTCGGTCAGGGGATAACCATGCTTTGAAATTCGCCTTATTCTTTTTCTTGTCTTTATACTTGAGGACAAGTATGGTTTAAGTGTGAGCAGTTTGATAAGGCTAATTTCATGCATCGGTTATGTGGTGAAAAAACTCTTTATTTTACTGGGTCTAACGCAGTTTTTAAGCTAGGTGTGTGAAGGAAACGCTAGATCCAGGAAGAGCTGGAGGCAATGGACTAGTGAAGGAAAACGAAGGAAAGTGAGCAGAGTTGAAGAGAAAAAAATGGCTAGACGAAGGAAGTCAATAGGTGAGGGCAACAAAGACTATTCATACCTCTCTGGACCCACTTCAACACCTATAAATAAAGGAGCATGCAGCACACGCCATATACATGTTTTTGCTCTCAGCTCACACACTCACACACACACTTGGGAAAAATGGGAATTCTGGGGTAGTTAAGGGTTTCTAGGGTTTCATCTTCGGCGAAAGTCAGTGGTAACACCGTCCTCACGGAGGGCGAAGAAACAATCTATTTACATTCAGCTTTTCGCACTTTTATTCCGTCGAACTTCATCGTTTTGGAAGTCGATTTGGTTATTTGCTATTACCGTTATCTATGCATTTGGTTTATATCATGTTGGTGTTTATCTTGTGTTGATTTACGTTGATTCTTTGTTTTTGAGATTTAATTTCGGAAGTTGAATGTTATTCTCTGTTTTGGATAATTCTGTGCTTGATCTGGGAAAGAGGTTGTGGATCTGTGTTGTTGTTGTTCATCGGTGGTTGTTTGGTGAATCTGTAGCTATGGATATACTTTTGGTCGGAGTTTGTTTCGGATGCTTGGATCCGGAGTGGATTTAGCATCCGAGGTTGGATCTGAACAGGGGAATCAAGTTGTGCATGGATTTCAAACTTTTTTGCTCTCTTTTCATTTTACTTCGTCTAGTAGTCGCAGATCTGCTTAGTTTTAAATTGTTCTTCGTTTAATTGCTTTAAATTCAGTCTGCTTCGTTTCCGATTCACGTTCCATCTCTGTTTCTACTGAAATTTTTATGCAAATTGATTGGAGAAGATGATGTCGCTGTTAGTTGGTACTTTAGTTAGTTGTTTTTCAGCTTTTCATTCGTACTTTACCTTTTCAGCAAATGGTCCCCACCATCAGTTCATTTCCCAGGTCTAGGTAATTTAGAAAATAGTTTCTTAGATCTAGTGATTGTCTCGTTTTCCAGTTTACATGCATGATTTTGTTCTGCCTAGATCTAGCTATTAGCGTAATGCAGATTTCAACTCCAAGTTTAGCAACCAACCCAAAAATAGTCCTGAATTCTTGAGCATGTTTAATTGCGCATTCATCTCTGTGGGATCGATCCCTACTTCCCTGTGCTAATTTTAGTATACGTGGTTGAGGGTTTTGAAGCGATATTCTGTGTGTCCAACGAAATGACATTTTTCAAAGTTCAGGACTAAATTCTTCTCTTGACACCTTCTCAATACCAGATCCAAATTTGCCAAGCATGCATCGAAGGAATTTCCATACACCGTGAAATCATCCATAAAAATTTCAATGCATACCTCCAACAAGTCTGAGAAAATGCTCATCATACAGCGCTGGAACGTTCCTGGTGCATTGCATAGTCCAAACGGCATTCTTCTATAGGCATAAGTACCAACCGGGCAGGTAAAAGTTGTCTTCTCCTGATCTTCCAGATCCACATATATTTGGAAGTACCCACTGTATCCATCTAGGAAGCAAAAATATTGCTTTACAGCCAACCTCTCCAACACCTGATCAATGAATGGCAAGGGAAAATTATCATTCTTAGTGGCTTCATTAAGTTTTCTGTAATCAATGCACATCCTCCATCCAGTTACCAATCTAGTAGGCACCAATTCATTCTTATCATTCTCCACAACTTGTATTCCTGATTTCTTTGGTACCATATGAACTGGGCTAACCCATTCGCTGTCTGGAATGGAGTAAATGATCCCTAAGGATAGCAACTTCAATACTTCCTTCAGAACCTCTTCCCTCATGTTTGGGTTCAGCTTGCGTTGTGGGTCTCTACGCGCCTTCGCACCTTCTTCCAGTTGGATGTGGTGCATGCAGAGATCAGGGCTGATTCCCACCAGGTCGGAGAGCGTCCATCCTATGGCTTTCTTGTTCCTCCGGATTACTTCCAACAAATCATTCTCCTGTTCCGCTGTCAAGTGGCTGTTGATTATTACTGGGAATGTTTCATCTTCTCCAAGGTAGGCATACTTCAGTGTCTCGGGTAGTTTCTTCAACTCCTTCTTTGGTGTGATGGCTTCCTGGGGAAGGGGGTTTTTCTCCAGACTCTTTGTTGCTATCTCATCCAAATTGGTTCCTTCGTCTGGACCCCTCATCTGAACAGACCCCGTAGACTCGAATGACAGTGGTTGGTGGCAGAATGCCATGATCGCTTCATTGATCTGCTCATTTGTCAGGTTCCGAGTCAAAAGGGTTTCACACCATCCTGCCACCTCCTTATCAACAGACTGGCTCAGCTCCGAATTATCAAACTGTTCCTGCATTAATTCAGTCTCAAGATATTCCTGGACCAGGGGGTTAATAACATCAACAGAATGCAAGTTCTCAACATCCAAAGGTTTCTTCATGGCTTCATCGATGTTGAATGTATATTTTTCCCCATGATAATCCAGACATATTGTTCCATCAAACACATCTATTATAGTCTTAGCGGTGCGTAAGAATGGTCTCCCTAATAGCACTCCGCTAGACTCAGCAGACTCATTATCACTCACTTTTATTACATGAAAATCAGTGGGTACAGGAAATCATGCACTTTCACTATCACGTTCTCCAACACACCTTCGGGTGAAATGCATGTTCTATCGGCTAACTGAATTACCACTTTAGTATCCACCAGACTTACTCCTATCAACTTCTTATAAATCGAAAGTGGAAACACATTTATCGAAGCCCCTAGATCACACATGGGATGCTCAATTTTTATGTCACCCAGAGAAATAGGCAAAGTGAACATACCTGGGTCTGTGCACTTTGATGGCATCCTCCTTTTCTGTATCACCGCTGACACATTTTCTCCAATTACTATCTTCCCGTCGGGTTTGGTTTTTCCTGCTATGAACTCCTTGATGAATTTACTGAATGTAGGCAGCTTCAAAGCTTGTAGGAAGGGCAGGTTGATCTCCAGCTTGCCGAAAATCTCCATGAAGTCTTCGGTGTCGTCCTTCTTCTTTTTGGCTTTCCCTCGATGAGGGAATGGCTTCGTACGCTTCAACGTCCCTGCCAGACCTGAGACGGATGACTCACCGACTTCTTTCCTTCCTTCCTCAATCTCCACTTCAGGCTCCGGGTCTAAGAAAAATGGATCGGCCATTCGAGGTAGTGGTTTCTCCAGATCCCCTCTTTGAAGACCGTCCTCCATCCTGACATTGCTCACCTCAGGCCCCTCTAGATCGAGGGTCTTGCCTTCCTTGCCCATTGATGGAGGTGTATTTTCATCCTTTCTCATCTCCGGACCCTCATAGCCCCGTCCTGACCTCAAAGTTATCTGACTAATATTTGCCCGGTCGGGTGGTTTAACTGAAGTTGGTATCCTTCCTTCGTGTCCCCTCATTTCATTTAGTGAAGTGGCCAATTGTGACATTTGCTTGGCTAACATATCCATGGCAGACTTATGCTCCTGTTGAGCATCTTGGATTTTGTGTACCACATCGTTGTTTGCCTGCATATTGTTCTGCATGTGTTGTTGTGAGATGACTAGGTCATGTACCATCTCATCCAGGTTCCTCGGCGGTTTGTAGTTCGATTGGTTTGAACTTGTCCCCTGGTTGTGGTTCGGTCCGCTCCCCTGGTTTGAGCGATAATTACCCTGACCTCCTTGACTATTGTTGAACTGGTTCCCTGACCCTTGATTCCCTTGGCTTGCATGCTGGAAATTCTGATTGTTTCCGGTGGCTTTCCTCTGATGCGGTGGCACATAAGAGTTCCCTTAATTACTCTGGTTCCTGTTGTTCCAGTTGGACTGGTCCCCTTGGTTGTGATAACTCCAGTTGTTTGGTCCTTCCTGATATTTCCCCGACCAGTTCGAATTATGCTGGGGTCCCTCCTGACCACGGCTAGGCCAGTTCTGCGGGGTCTCTGCTGGACCTGGGTACTGTAGCTGGAGCTGTTGGTTTCCGTCTGCCCATCTAAAACAAGGGTTGTCTCTCCATGGTGCCTCCTTGATCTTCCACTGATTCCAATTTGTATTCTGATTGCCTTGATTCCAATTCCCTACTGCATTTGCCTGGGCTTGGAACTCTCCATCGGGTGGTGGACCGTAATAGAGCTGGAGTTGATTTTCCTCTGGGCCTGGCGGTTTCTCTTTCTCCTGCGATGTCAGGGAACTCTTTTTCTCAATCGCACAAAGAAGTGCCTTCTCCAACCGATCTATCCTGTCTCCAACTCCTTCTCCTTCTTGTTCCTTGATCGCGTTTGCTGAACCTCTCCTCATGACACGCGGGTGATCATAGGCCTTCTTTGCGTCGATCAACCTTCCCAAAATTTCTCGTGCTTCACTTGCCTTGTTCTTTGTGAAATTCCCCCCGCTCGAGGAATTCATTAGGTCCTTTGACTCAGGATTAGCTCCTTCATAGAACAAGTAAAAAGTCTCAGCCTCCATCATCCTATGGTTGGGACAGGCATCGAGTAGCCCCTTAAATCGAGACTAGTATTGACTCAAGGACTCATCGTAATCCTGTTTGCATTCCTGAATCTCCTTCTTCAGGGTATTTGTTTTGTTGGACGGGAAAAAATAATCCAGGAATTCCAGCTTGAAATCCTTCCATGTGTTGATCGAGTCTGGTGGGAGCCTCAGCAGCCAAGTGTTAGCCTCCCCCTTTAGGGCAAACGGGACTGCACGCAAACGGTAGTCCTCCTCAGTAGCCTCGTTGGGTCGCTTTTGGATACTGCACAACTTACTAAACTCGTTTAGGAATTCGTAGGGACATTCATTCCTTCGTCCAGAGAATGTAGGTAAAACACCTAGCACATTTGTCTTGATATCAATAGACCTCTGGCGCTGGTTCGAAACTATGGCATGGGCGGGCTCACCATCCAGATGCGCGGTGAGTGAACCTATCTCCGGATCGGGATCCTCCAAGTGTGTCATATGTACGTCTTCCTCTGTTTCGGAGTGCTCTGTTTCTGTAGACGACTTCGGGTCCTCTCCTCCTGACGAGTACCACTCCTTCTCACTTTCTGATTCGAATGGGAATGGATCTACTATCGTAAACCCTGATCTGGTGGTGATGGTGGATGCCGATTCCTTAACCTGCCACCTGAGCTGAGTGTCCTTTGATCCAGACGGGTTGCTCCAATTCCCAAATCGTGAGCCCTTGCTCATAAACTGTCAAAGAAAAACAAATGACTGAAATTAAACTATATACACCAAATCCTCAAACACGTAAACAATTACGCCATCCATCCCCGGAAACGGCGCCATTTGAAGTGACTGCAGCTAGACTGTGTGCACAGTAAGGAATATCAAACTTCCTGAGTCCAGCGAATCCACTAGATCACAGGGTCTAGGAACTCATGGATCGTTGAAAGATCTCGGTCATCGGACACACAGAATACCTTTTCAAAACCCTCAACCACGTATACTAAAATTAGCACAGGGAAGTAGGGATCGATCCCATAGAGATGAATGCGCAAATAAACATGTTCAAAGACTCGGGAACTATTTTTTGTTGGCTGCTGCCACGCATTTTTAGGGTTGAGCTTTACTTCCTAGACTTGGTAATAGAAATATGTTACCCTAACAACTAGATCTAGGCAGAAACAGGAAACATGCATATAAACTGGAACAAGCGAGGAAATTACTAGATCTAAGAAAATTATTCCCTAAATTACCCAGACCTAAGAAAACAACTGAATGTGGGGACCATTTTCTGAAAAGGTAGAGTACGATTGAAAAGCTGCAAAATAACTAACTAAAGGACCAACTAACAGCGACATCATCTTCTTCAACATTTACCAGGAAATAACCAGTTAAGAAACAGAGCAAAAACGTAAATCGACACGAAGCAGACGGAATTAAAAGCAGTAAAAACGAAGAACAGTTAAAACTAAGGCAGATCTACGGCTACTAGACGGGGTAAAACAAGAATGCAGAATTTAAACAACTAAATGAAACTTCAAACAAACAGATCCAGTCACGGAACGCTTAATCCACTCCGGATCCAAGCCATCCACAACCACCAAACATCATTTCCACCTCAGATTCTCACTGATCTACGTAGATTTTCACCGATCAACAACAGATTTCTCACAAACCAGCTTCGAACTCAGATCAACCAACAAAGATCAGCAATCGATCCCAAAACAACACAACAAGATAGACGAAACATAAACAGAAATATCCATTGCAAAATACGAAATATCCAACGATAGAAACAACACAAAAACCGAGCCTCGAACAGCGAAGACTCGGTGAGTACCAAAAGTAGACAGAAAATAAAAGATTGTTTCTTCGCCTCCGTAGAGACGGTGTTGCACCCAAACTTCCTATGAAATGGGAACCCCCAGAAAATTTCCCCAAATGAGTGTGTAGAAAAGTAGAAAACTAAGCTAGGAGCTGGAAAAGGTGATGATCGTCTCATGTTGTTTGCGTGCTCCTTTTTATAGTGGATAAAGCTTTTAGACTGTTCTTGTGATTCCTATTTTGCCTCCAATCGATGCTCCTCAGTCTAGTGGCTTTTCATCCTTCTACTTAATTTCCTTGCCAGCTTCCTTCATCAGGTGATCTCTTTTTTTTTCCTGGGGCTGGCATTTTCTCTAAACACCTGGCTCAAAAAGGTTTCTTAGACCCAGAAAATCACAGAATTTATCCTTATAACCAATGCATGAAATTAGCCTTATCACATTTCCGTTAAAAACTAACGGTCAACGGATTTAAATCCGATTTTGACCAAATTTAAGTTTTAATTCTGTTTTTATATTCCTTAATTAAAAACTCTAACTATTATTAAAAAATATTCTTTTAAATATAATTAGAAATTATGACAAAATTGCTTAAAGTAAAACACGATTTTTCCTTCTCAGCACTTGGAAAATTGCACACAGCAGCAATAGATTGCTGATAAACCTATCACAATCCAAAACCCCCCAAACTCAATAAAACAACCCCGAAAATTCAAGAATTCAAGAAAGAAATACCTCTTTCTCATTGCACATAGGGATCTGAACTAGCACCATTGGAAAATAGCCATCAGCATCACCAGACTCAAGATCCACAATGCCATGTTTGGCAAGAGGTTTAATGTTTCTCAGCTTGATACAGAGGCAACCCAAGCAGAGAATCAGCCTATCCAAGCTCTGGATAAGGAAGAAGACTATGCAAACAGTGGTCAAAAGCTGCAGCGGCGGAGCAAGATACTCCACCCTGATCAAAACCCAAGTGGAGTAGAGCCAATCAAAGGCGCTCCTAACGTCGTAGAGGTGGAGATCCGGTTGCCGGAAATGCCAGCCTTTGAAGTAGGCCGTCATCTCAAAACTGAGGAGTACTTCAAAGGAGGAGCGACAGAAACAGGAACCTCTTGATGCAGGCGAAGAATCTCGACTTCCCGGGGGTGTCGGTGCGGCCAGAGGCGACGCGGCGGCGGACGCCGGAGCTGAGGGAGAGGAATGCAGCAGCGAGGGAGGCGAGGCAGTCGGCGGCGCGGTGGGCCCTGAGGAGGAGGACCCAAGTGAGCTGCTTGGCGTTGCGGTTGCGGCCTCCCTTGACGGCGTCGTTTTGGCAGAGGAAGTCGTCGTCGGAGGGGGATTCGAGCTCCACCATGGACCAAGAAAAATCGTGGTGTTTTACTTTGAGCAATTTTGTCATAATTTCTAATTATATTCAAAAGAATATTTTTAATAATAGTTAGGGTTTTTAATTAAGGAATAAAAAAACAGAATTAAAACTTAAATTTGGTCAAAATCGGATTTAAATCTGTTGACCGTTAGTTTTTAACGAAAATGTTAACTGAGTACCAAAATAATCAAATTTCCATATGTTCAAGACCACAAAATCCAAAAAATAATGTTAAAAATAAAAAACGTAAAATGACTTCAGACCAATTTTGACCTTTCTTTTATAAACTCTTATTTTATAGTTACAAGAGAAGAATGTTAGTAGTAGTTAATTCTGTCCGAGTACAGAGAGAGGAGAGGATAGACAGAGGTACGCACGTCCATGGTGCATAAGATCTTATTTGAGATTAAGTTAGAATCCCAAATAATTCCAACACCACATTTCCTAGAAAGTTTCTAAATTTAGATCAAACCCTTTTCATCCCTTGATTAATCTCTGTTTGTGACTCACGTCACGACCCCTCATTACAAAAATTCACATTTTTTGCAGCCAGCAAAATTTAATGGCATTCTTCCGAAGAAATTCCCCCCTTTCCAAAATCCTTTCTTGATCGCATATGTTGGGTTTTCTTTGGCTTTTGATCAGCACTTCGATGGATGATTCTGGTGGGAGGCGATGTTTTGGGGTCTCTTTGATTTTGCTGCTGCTAATTGAGGTTGTGTGTGTGAAGGGGAATAATGTGGTGTTTCAAGTCCACCACAAGTATGGTGGGGCCGCAAAGGGTAAAGCACCAATTGGAGTGCTCAAGGCTCATGATTCGAAGCGCCATGGCAGAGTTCTTGCAGGTGTAGATTTCCAATTGGGTGGTGATGGATCTCCCACAAACACGGCGTACGTTTGATGCAAACGGTGTTTTTCATCTATCTATGCATTTCTATGTTGCTTCTTGTCTTGCATTTGTTGATTGCTTTATTGTGCATTCGGTTTGTTATATGCAAACAAAAATTGATATTTAGAAACATAGGAAGGTGGAAAATAGGGTGCGTTATAGCGTTTATAATATTGCATTGTAGTGTTTTGCATGATATGTTGGTGGTACTTTTTCATTTAAGAGGGGTTGTCATATCAATACATCCCGTTGAATATATCTAGTTTTAACTGGCTAGCCTACACATGGAGAGAGAGGCAGCTTGTGTGTTTGATATATGAATATAATTGGTTAATGAATATATGGTTGATGCAGGCTCTACTACACCAAAATTACAATAGGTACTCCTCCAGTTGACTATCATGTCCAGGTTGATACAGGAAGTGATATTCTGTGGGTGAATTGCCATAAGTGTGATAAGTGTCCCACAAAAAGTGATCTTGGAGTATGTTTCTTCCTTCCATTTCTCTTCTTCTTTAATTTTTAGGTTTTCAGTACACAACAGGGTAATTTGCATATTTATGATCGTTGATATACTCTCATAATCGAGCACATTGAGTCTAAAATGAGTGCTACTGAGACTTAACTACTTTTAATTAACCAGATATCATTGGTGCAATATAACCTGAAGGCCTCCTCCACTGGACAAGTTGTCACTTGTGATCAAGAGTTCTGTGGTACAGTATTCAGTACTCCGAATCCAAATTGCAAGGTTGGAATGAACTGCGAATACGCTGTTACTTATGGAGATGGCAGCAAGACTGAGGGTTACTTTGTGAGAGATACCTTCAGATTTGACCGAGTAACTGGAAACCGTCAGACCTCACCAATGGATGGATCTGTAGCATTTGGGTGAATATAACTGGAAACCGTCTTTCCGTTTGCTTAGTTCCAACTTCCAACTATAATATGATTCTGTGTCTTTCCTGTACCTACTGTGCTTTTTTTTAAAATCTAAAATAGGTGTTCAGCTAAACAATCTGGGGAATTAGGTTCATTTTCACAGGCTGTTGATGGGATTGTCGGTTTCGGACAAGCAAACACATCCATTCTTTCACAGCTTTCTTTGGCCGGAAAGGTGAAGAAGATCTTTTCACATTGCTTGGACAGTAAGAAGGGAGGCGGCATATTTGCCCTGGGAGAGGTTGTGCAGCCAAAAGTAGTCACAGCGCCAATCGTTCCAAATCAGTAAGTGGCTCTGTTACTTATTATTATATGTACTACTTCATTGTAGTGGTATTTTTATATGTACTCCATTATTCTTGAATTTGCTGGACGTCATCTAATTCAATTTCTAATCTTATCTTAGGGCTCATTATAATCTTATTCTGAAGGGAGTTCAGGTGAGTGATAAAAACATAGACCTTCCAACGGGTGTATTCGGCATAGGCCCGCCTCGGAGGGCCATAATCGACAGTGGTACGACCCTTGCCTATCTTCCAGCAGACATGTATGAGAAGGTTATGAGTAAGGTGCACAGTACATTCTTTGTTCGTTTACTTTTTTTTATCGTCTATCAAAGCTCTTTCTTAACCACGCATGCCTAAATATCTTTCGATCTGTAGATAATGGAGTTGCAACCAAAGATGCAAATGCATATGGTTGAGGATGAGTTCAAATGCTTTTGGTATACTGCCAAGTAAGCATACAACAAATATGTGTAACTAATACTTTATGTGAGATCAAATTAATTGTTTCTCTCACACGTAATGTCTGCAGCATTGATGCCGCATTCCCAGTTGTAACATTTCAATTTGAGAACTCACTTTCATTGCAAGTTTATCCTCACAATTATCTGTTTGAAGTTCGTGTAAGTAAACTGTGCCATATGATTCAGTGTTAATTAGTGCGTTATACTCATGCAACATAACTTCAAATCGCAGGATACAGAATATTGCATCGGTTGGCAGGTGAGTGGAATGCAGTCAAAGGATGGGCAAGAATTGACTCTGTTAGGAGGTATATATGCAGTTCACTTTGCTAGTAGACATTTTGTAAAATCTAACAAGTAAACAGTAGAATTTAGGAACTGAATCGAACCTATGCAGATATTGCCTTATCCGACAAGCTTGTTGTGTACGATCTTGATAATCAGACGATTGGATGGGCACAATATAACTGTGAGTAAAACATCACTTTTGCTTTTGTTCCCTGTGTGCATCATTATTTTAAGTTATGAAGTTAGTAAAAAGCTGAAATGAATATGGTGAGCAAATTATGGAAACGAACGATTGCTTGGAAATTCGAACTTGCCCTGCTAGATAAGATACAAACGTTGTTGTAAGCTTGTCGTTTCCCCCTGATTTAGGATAATGCAATCTACTAAAAAAATCTTTCAGCTCGTGTATCATACCCTTAAAAGATCCTAAGTCAAGCTCGACTTGTTTATCAGTACAAGACTAACCCTTTGTCTCCAATCTTAGGTTCATCGAGCATCAAAGTGAAGGACGAAGGGAGTGACAATGCGTATGATGTTGTTGCCCATGACATATCTTTGGATCCCTGCCCGTTGAAGGCTAATGTTATATCGGTTCTTATGTTTGTAGCCGCTGTTCTCAGTATGTTTGTATGAGCTCCTACGAAAGGAGGCAGCAACAAGAAATACTGCTGGTTGTCGTATCGTGTCATGAGCAGGCAAGAAGCTTTGCACTGGATATCCAATTGTCAAGGTGAAAAATTGGAGATTTTCAACACCCTAGTCTGCTTCACCTTAGAGATTGCTGCTCCTTGTATATTTGTTTCAATCTTATGTATATTTTCTTTAAATTTTATGGTATAGAAATTACATGAACATTGTAAAGTGAAACAAGAATAACAGGCTTTCATTTCTTTATTCTTTAGAAAAGAAGTGTTTCCATCATTCACCTTTATTTACTACAGAATGGAGAAAAATGAATCTTGAACAAGAAGCTGAAATAAATAATCAATTATTGAATCAGCATGAATCTATCTTACCAACTCCTAACCAAACAAATTGAAGAACTGGTTGCTACCATTCTCATCTGGTGGTATAGCAGTCACTCCTCTTGGCGGGCTCTCCACATTCCTCTCCGGCCCTTTCGGTGTCTTGTACCTATAACAGCACGCTACCAACATAAACACGACTAAGTTCACAGTACTCAAACCGGCCAGCACCCAGTAATACCGGTCCAAACGGCTCTTGTTCAATGTGTGCTGAAACCAGCTTTTGTTCCCCCCGGCCTCACTTAATTTTCCCAAGACATAAACTGAAAGCACGCTGCTCATGAATCCGAGACCAGAAACTCCCCGTGCAAAACAACTGAGGTACTTGCTCATGCATTCAGGAGACTGATCTTTGTAGAATTCAGTGACACTCATTTCAAAGAATGTGTCAAGGCCTGCAAGAAGAATGAACTGGAAAAGCAGCCAAAACACAGTCATGGGAACGTTTTTATCTGGAAACTCTAGCAAGCCATGTTTCTCAATCACTTTAAGCCTACGTAGCTCCATTTTGGCCGCGGTTATGCAACACAGAATGGAGAATATCATCGCGACTGCAATTCCCATGGGAGGTCCGTGTTTTTTCTTTAAAAGGTCTCTAGCCCATGAGGTGAAAAGAAATTTCTTTGCCCACTGTGATAGTAGTAGAAGTATCTGAAGAGGAACCTTCCAGTTTCCTATTCTTCTGTTCATGCGATTTGCTTGTTCTATGAAATAAGTGTTTCCAAACGAGGACACAATTCCACAGACGATGAAGGTGGTCCACATTGGGAACATACGCACAACAATTTTGGCATCTTCAACTTCTGATATGGAGCAGAGTCTCCATCCCTTGTTTGCAGTTTCTGGATTTTCATTTGGCAGTATGATGGCAGCCTTCTCCAAACACCTAAAAATGAGAAGCTATAACAAAATTAGTGCATTGTAACCAATTAACTTACATGAAGATAGACAAATAAAACACCTGAGGATTCGAGTTTTGCGGAAGCCATCATTTTCCTGGCCATTTTCTCTATAAAGATATTGTTTATCAACTGGGAAAGGCTGAGATATCTTGCAAGCAGCAGCGAAAAACACTCTGCACACACTAGTTATCGGACTCCCTTGTGGTGTAACCTCTCTATATGCCCACGAACCTCTCAAGAAAACGCCACTCAGAAACAGAAGGGTTGCAGCAGCAGTGAAGATTGCTGGAATACCAAAGCGGAGGGACCATGGTTTGACGAATGGAAGTGCAACTGCTCCAACAATAGGTACAAGGACCACAACTATGAAAAACGGTAGTCTGAAGAATTCTCTTGCGCCTTCGTTACTGTCATGCTCATTATTCACTTGTTGCTCATCAAGAAAGGGTTTGACAGATACGGAATTGCCAGCTACTCCAACAGCTATGAGAGACATTCCAATGTAGAACAGAACCTTTTGCAGGCGATGAATACATTTTGGGCTGTAGTCTTTGCACGTACCAGTAGCATCAGCAAGAACCGGAGGCGTAGACATACTGACTAATCCAATTCCCTGTGACATAAAGAAAAGTGTTTTATAGCTACACTAATATCAACATTGATCTAAATCACCATAAAAAGCATATCTGAAGTTAGTAACATTACAAAAGCATACATATACCGACATGAAATTTCTGTGATTCTTGGATTCAAAACTCACCAAACTATAGGAAATGCTAGAAATCAGGAGCATCTTTCGATTTCCGATAAGAGTGTCGACGAGGAAAAGAAAGAAAACGGGTAATATCATTGAAATTCCACCCCATATGTTCAAAATTCCAGCAGCATTTACAAAGCTTATATTCCAAACTTTGGTTAAATAGTTTTGCATGACGAAGAGTGCATATGAGACCAATATGTCAGCCCACAGCAGAGCTGGAAATAACATGAAGAACACTTTAGGCAAAATCAACAAAAAAACACTTCCATCTCCAAAATGAGACAAAACATAATCATAAATAAAACCCAATTCTTTTACCAGAAATTCTGACATAGCTTCCCATTATTCCGAAGCACCAGTGACTGCTGCAATAGGAAAAACAAAATTAGTGTAGTTAACAGTAAAAAGAAGTAACCCTTTTTAAGTTTGAGGCAAATATACCTGAGGGAGAATGCCTGAGAAGTTATGTTCTTGGCGTTGTTGAGAACACTAAACAGGAGGCATTGATGGAGCAGCTGAGTTGACCAAGACTTCGCAAAGACGAGTAGTAAACGAGTGTACAGATAAACAGAAGGAAAATGATACGAAATGATTAAACCGGTATTTTACATTTTGTTTATCTAAAAGAATATAGCTTGCTTTAGAGATGAGCATTCACTAATTTGCTTTATTATATTTTAAAAATGAATTTCATACTCGTGTGAATATGGAGTATCTATGTCCAGTCAAATCCAATGCATCTAGAAACCGTTTGTTGCAACAGCGGATACCGTTTGTTGCAACAGCGGATATGATGTAATATTGGAACCAAAACTTTTGGTCACGGAGATTAATAAAATGTATAAAAAAATAAGCTAGAAAAATAAAATGGGAAAGCTGGTGATGAAATAAATGAGTGATTAAATATTTTATATTTTTATTAAAAAAGTAAATGACTCAACTTAGTTAAGACATTCCAAAAAAAAATACTACAACTCAACTTAGTTGGAACGGAGGAAGTATTCCCTCCATCTCAAGATCATGACACAAAAATTTAAATGTTAGTTTTGTACTCCTACTGTCCTTAAAAATTAAAAAGTACTCCCTCCATTCTACATAGTTAAGGTGAAATTTTTCGTCACGAAGTTTAAGAAATTGATGTTTAGTGTATTAGTTAGATAAATAGATAAAAAAGTAATAAAGAGAAAAAAATAGAGAGAAGAGAGTATAACGTGAATAAAGTATAGAGAATAAAGTAATATTCCCTTCATCCTATAAAAATATGTGCATTTTTCATTTTCGTCCGTCCCCAAAAATATGTATATTTCATTTTTAGAAAGTTATATCAATTAATTAATGTAGGTCCTACTATCCACTAACACTACTTTAATTATCATTCTCATCATTTCTCTTATTTTGCCAATTTTATCTTAATTCTCGTGTCATACTCATTGTCCATATTTTTATAGTACGGAGAGAGTGAAAAGTAAAGTAAGAGTGAGAAAAAGTATAAATTATTACACTCTCTTTTTCTTGCCCATACTCATCTAAGTGATGCATATTTTTCTCTTGCTAATTGTAAAAGAATATAGCTTGCTTTAGTAATAAGCATTCACTAATATGCTTTATTAGTACTCCCTCTGTCTCATAATAGATATCATAGTTAGAAAATGCCACAGGATTTAGGAGATATTGTTTTGTGTGTTAAATGGAGAGAGAAAATAGTATATTTCTATTAATATGATAGAGAACTTTCACTTAAAAAAATGTGACATCTTTTGTGACAAACTAAAAAAGAAAGTGTGACATATATTATGGATATATTTTAAAAATGAATTTCATACTCGTGTGAATATGAAGACCAAAAAAAGTAAAAATGATTACGAGTAAAATCTATGTCTAGTCAAATCTAATACAACGTAGAAACCGGTTATCACTTTTATTGCAACAGCGGATATGACGCAATATTATTATTTTTAAATTTTTATTTAGTACCTGGTCCCAATTAAGTTGAATTAAAATATTTGGACATTGGATTTAAAAAAATTGTATCCGTATAGAAAAAAATAGGAGAGAAAAATAAAGTAGGAGAGATAAGAAAAGAGTAAGATATGTGATGAAATAAAGTAAGAGTGATTAGATGTTTTGTATTTTTGTAAAAAAAGTACTCTATCCGTCCGCAAAATGGTATCCATGTTTGACTCGGCACAGATTTTAAGAAATGTGAAGAAAAGTTAGTCATGTAGGTTTGATGGTCAGGATGAGAGCATAGTACATTTCAATTAATTCATAATCCTCAGGTCAAGGGAATTCACTAGATTACGAGGTCTAGGAACTCAATAACCGAGTTGACTACGGTCGTCAGACTCACCTTCAGCCTGCTGTCAATAAAAATACCTCAACCCACTACACTAGCAATTAGTATAGAGAAGTAAAGGGCGATCCCACAGAGAGGAATAGGACGCGAGTAAGAGTTAAGAAGACTTGGGAAAGAGTTGGTTGTTGCCACATAAATTTGGGTTGAGACTTTTAACTATTAGACTTTGGAAATACAAACGAACTAATCTAACAGCTAGACCTAGGAAACAGAAAACATGATGCAAACATTCACGATGGAACGAAGATCGGACAGAAAACGAAATTGAACAACTAAATTTTACTAGACCTAGTGAAACGATTTCCTAAAAACAACTAAACAAGGGAACGCATGTAGTGGGACCATTTTCCTGAAACAGAAATAGTACGGAAATAAAGCTGCGACAATGCAAATCTGGTTCTAACTAACAACTAACTTCATCCCTTCCAACGATCCATGATCGCATATGCAGAAAACAGAGAAATACATCAAATCGGAACTGAGCATGTTGAATCAAACGATCAAATTACGATTAAACGAAAAATTAAAGCAGATCTACTATCACTAGACGAGGTAAATAAAAAAACAGTAGCTATACTTCAATACCCATGCAGAATTTCAACAGATCTAAACATCGGATGCTTCATCCGCTCCGGATCCAAGCAATCCCCAACAATCAACAGCAAATTCCATCTCCGATCACTCCAATCCAGACAATTCACCACGATCCAACAACAATTTAACTTCAACCTAACAGATCAAGTGCGTAAAGCATCCAAAGTAAACAAAGAACAGAAATCAACTTGAATCAAGAACGAAAACAGAAAATAAACATCCATAGCTGAATTATCCAGAATTTCACAACGATGAAACGATCGCCGAGCTTCGAACAACGTAGACTCGGCTCAAAAAGCAGCGAAAAACATATTTTAAAAGTAATTGTTTCTTCGCCCTACGTGAGGACGGTTGTACACAACTGAAACTAGCTATCAATACGCGAACCCCCTCAGAAATTACCCCATGGTGCAGTGTGTGTAGAGAAATTTGAAGAAGTGAGCTAGGAACTATGAACTGGAGCGTGAAAAGAGTGATAAAAAAATTTTATGCGCTTCCAGTATTTATAGACAGACGGCTTCTAGATCCTTCCTTGTATTCTCCATTTTGCCCTTTATCTTCGAAGCTCCCTCCGTCTTGTGAATTGTTGCTCTTTTGCTCATTTTTCGCTTCTTTCCTTCGCCCGACAAATTTCCTCTCTTATCTCCTCGGCCTGGCGATTTTCTCTACACAACCTGACTTAAGATATGTGTTAGATCCAGGAAATAGTTGAATTTACCTCCATAACTGAAGAGGACACAACTAGTGTGTGGGTAGTCACCGTGTGCACAGAAAGAAATAACAGGTTTCCTAGGTCCAGCAAATCTGCTAGATCACACGGTCTAGGAACTCACTGGTCGTCGAAAAATCCTGGTCGTCGGACACACAGAGCACTTCTTCAAAAACCCTCAACCACTTAACTAAAACCTAGCACAGGGAAGTAGGGATCGATCCCACAGAGATGGATGCGTAATAATCATGCTCAAGGATTTGGAAATTGTTTTTGGGTTGGCTGCTGCCACACATTTTTTTTGGGTTGAGGAAATTAAACTTAAACTTGGGATTTTAAACTGCTACGCTAACAGCTAGATCTAGGCAAAACAACAAAAGTATGCACGTAAACTAGAACCGAACAATCACTAGATCTGAGAAACTATTCTAATTACCTAGATCTGGGAAATAAACTGATGGTGGGGACCATAACTGAAAAAAAAGCAGAGTACGGACGAAAAGCTGGAAAAACAACTAACTAAGGTACTAACTAACAGCGACATCATCTTCTCCAACCAATTTGCATAAAAAAACTCAGAAGAAACAACATGAGCGAAATCGGAACAGAGCAGACTGATTTTAGCGATTTAATGAAGAACAATCAAGAACTAAACAGATCTACGGATGCTAGACGAAGCAAAACAGAAAGCAAACAGAAAACTCAAAATCCATGCATAACTCGACTTCCCCTGTTCAGATCCAACCTCGGACGCTAAATCCACTCCGGATCCAAGCATCCGACACAAACTCCGGCCAAAAGAAACATTTCATAACTTCAGATTCAACCAACAACCTCCGATCAACAACAACACCGCAGATCTACAGCCAAATTCCCAGATCGAGCACCAATATGACAGAAACAGAGATCAACATGCAACTCGCCGAAATAAAAACTCTTAACAGCAGGATCAACGTAGATCAACACGAAATAACATAAATATAACGAAAACTAAGAAATGCATAGATAATCAATAACATCAACAGCCAAATCGACTTCCAAAAGTGAAGTTCGAACGAAATAGAATGCAAAAGAACTGAAAGTAAGTAGATTGTATCTTCGCCCTCACGCGGACGGTGTTACGACAGAATTTCTCTGAAGAATTGACCCCTTGAAACCTAAAACTACCCCAAAACTCCCATTTCCCCAAGTGTGTGTTGTGTGTGAGCTAAGAGTGAACGAAAGAAGTGATCTTATGTGTTGCATGCTCCTCTATTTATAGGCGTTGAGGTGGTGCCCAGCGAGGTATAGATAGACTTTATTGCCCTCAGCTATTGACTCCCTTCTTCTAGCCTTCTTTTCCTTAGGTTCTGCTCACTTCTACTTCATTTCTTCGCTAGACTGTTTCCTCCAAGCATCTCCTGGATCTAGCGATTCTGTCACACACCTGGCTTAGAAACCGTGTTAGACCCAACAAAATGTAATGCTTTTCACTATATAACCGATGCATGAAATTAGTCTTATCAAACTGCTCACAGCAAAAGAATAAAGTGAATTTCAAGCAAGGTTATCCCTGACCGACTCTTTAGACTCTAGACAGACTCCTAGATCTAGACACAATTTGAAACTAAAACACTTAAAGAAAAACATACAAACACATAAACACATAAACACATATACACATATACACATATGCATGAGCTAGCTTCAACCTTTAGGCAACCGTCCCCACAAGATTAAGGTCAATCCAACAGGTTGCACTCCTCCAAATAGGCCCTTTCCCTTCCTCTACCTAGCCAATCTGTCAGTTCGTCAAGATAGCCTTTTACTTACCCAATTATTGGATTCACTCAATCACTCATTCCTCATCAGGGATGTTAGGATCGATTCTCTCTTAAGTTATTGCCACACCACCGAAGCGTCGGGTTATGAGAGTTCCTCCTTTTTTCCTGGATCCGGTTATTATTGTTCCTGCCCTTTAAAAAACTTCCCCCTGGACTTCGTCCAGCTTATACCTCCTTCTTTTTATATCTTTTTTTTTATTTTCTCTTTTTTTTGCTTTCCTTTTTTTTTCCTCTCTGGACTCCGTCCAGCTTCATTTTCCTCTTCTCTCTTCTGGACTTCGTCCAGCCTTATAACACCTTACCCTGGACTTCGTCCAGCTTATACCTTCATAACCCAATCCCCCTATTTTTCTCCTTCACAACTCTTCTCCCTAAGCATTCAGTGGCGGCCCTTTAACATGTGTTAGCTCGAAGTTAATTAAGGCTTATAAACCGCTATTATAGTAGGGCTTCACAACTAAGTAAGTAAAGGCATCCTCTATCGTTCTCGCTTCACTCAGATTGTCTTGGCTTATTAAAGTTAAAGGCTTCTAAGTTGAAATACCTCCTATTTTCAATTACTTTCACTAAGGGGATCATGCCGTATTATATTCACTGGCTCATGCGACACAACAAAACTAGACCTAAAGACTCTTATTATGCGGACAAATACATGCATCGACTCCTCTCCCCCTCCCACTTCACTCAAGCTTGTCCCCAAGCCATCGTCGTGAAGGGGGGAAACAGAGAGATCAATGCAACAACAACAACAGCTTTATATATATAAAAAACTTCTCACACTTAGACCAAGCATTGGGCTAAGTGGGAGAAAACACAACAAAAAAAGAAAATACAAACTTCTCACACTTAGACCAAGCAGTGGGCTAAGTGGGAGAAAACACAGACAAATACATAACACAAATAGGCAACAAAAACAAAAACAGAGAACTGAAAGTTTTAAAAGAAGAAAAAATAAATAAAAGTTACTTGGTCATGGGGGTGATTCACTTCTGGGGCTGGCTCCCTCGAGAGCCAGACTGGGGTGGGATTCCGGGTCGGGTCATTTTCACCTTCTTCTTCGCCGGCTGCTCCGGCTCTTCTTCTTCCTGTTCTGGCTGGTCGGGTACTGGCTACTGGCTTCTTCATCAGAGACTTTGATTTTGTTGGGACTGACACTTACTTGGGAACGGGTGGGGAGATCATCTGCTTGAGCATTTGTTGTGGTCGCTTGACGGAGGGACTGCTCTGGACTGGCTGCTTGACCGCGCTGCTGGACCCAGGAGTTACCTTCGACTGGGTCAAGGGGAGTGTCTGCTGCAACCACTTCAACATCTTCATTGAAAGCTCCACCGCCTCCGTCATTCGCTCATTTTGTTTAGCAAACTTCACTGCCAAATCTGCAATATTGCCCCTCAGGGTTCACTTCCTCCCGGCTTCCGTTCAATTCCTTCCTAATCCCCCAAAGTTCATTCACCATTTCTTTCCTCATCAATTGCATCTCCTTTCTCATATCCTGGACATCCTTACGCAGCTCTTCAACATCTTCACTTGGCATGGCCTCCTCAGCTTCTCCAGTCTCCGCCTTTACCTTGTCTCCTATCGAGTAGAAGAAGGTCTTGGCGCCATGAGCTTGGAGTAACCCCTTGTTGAAAAAATAATCAACGATGAAAATCTCCGGGGGTTAGCACATGACTACCAAAGGAGCGGTTTTGGCAATCTTCATTTCGATGTTCCGCTGGAGGTAGGCGCCGAGGAGGTGGCAGGTATACATATGACGAGCAGGGTTGCTCGCCATTTGGTGGCATGCCTGAGCCAGCCATTAACCTAGGTGCACCTTCACGCCCTTCGCCATGCACCAAGTGAAGTAAAGGTCGGTAGTTGTAAGAGCTGAATTAGCGGTTCCCATCAAGTTGTAGCTGATAAATGTCTAAGCAAAGCGGAGGATTCGGTCTTCGATGTGAGAGGCTTTGGAGTAGCTGGACTTAAACGTTCCCGCCTTGGAGTGGGTGATCAGTTCCCATGCTGTTTGCACTTTGAAACCCGGCGTATTCTTCGGCACACCGATCATCCTATCATTCCATATCCCCTCATCATCCTCGGCTTGGGTGAACAACCCCATTTTCAAACACCACTCCCGGATGCTCATCTCATGTTCTTCATTGAAAATCCTGAAAGTTATGGAGTCTGCGTCAAGATCAGTGGTGTTTTTCAATCGAAAGGTGGAGAAAAACTCCCTTGCTAGGTCCATCGGCACCCTCTCCTGGTTGTGCTTCAGTAACCACTCAAATCCGATCGAATAGATACAAGCGCGGAAGTCCTCGTCACATGCAATCATTTTAAGCTCTTTGGGGCTGTACTGCTTCCCAGACTTAGCCATCTTCCCGGCGCTACATCTTTCCTTGTACACCGTGGTCCTTTTCTGATCGTCGAACTGCCTCATCGCCTCTAGCAGCTCTTTAGTCAGCCAAACTTTCGGGCGTCCTGGAATAAACTCTTCTTCAGCTTTTTCAGATTCATAGTCGGGTTCATGGGTAGGCTCGTCTTGTTCCTCGGCAGAGGGATCTTCGGTCACTGGGGAAAGGGTCTCCTCAACCTCCTTGACGGAGGGAGCTTTGCTTGACCAAGTAGGTGAGGTCGCCGCTGCCTTTCCTTTTCTCGCCCTCTCCTTGGCCAGGCGACGTTCCTCTGCTTCCGCAGCATCCGGAACTAAGTCATCAACTTCGTCGAGCAGACTCCTCCTGGTTCGTCTCCTCTCTCGCCCTCTTGTCTATCTCGGGGTTCGTCTTCCTCCTGGTCATCCACCAGGTCCACAATCAAGTTCAGCCCTCCCTCGGCGGGCTCCGGTACTCCGATCACATGTAGATCTGTTTCTTCCATCAATTTTTCCGGGGTTTCCCCCTCATTATCCACCATCGGGGTTGCCCCCTCAATATAAATGGGGTTCTCCCCCCTGACATCACTTGGGGTTGCCCCCTCTTCCATGGGTGCACAGGGGTCGCACCCCTGAAATCGTTCGGGTCTCATCCCCAGTTTCCATAGGGGTTTCCCCCTCAGTTACCTCTTCCACAACAGGGGTTTCCCCCTCAACAATACTGTCCACAATAGGGGTTTCCCCCTCCACAACGTCATCTATAACAGGGGTTTCCCCCTCACCATCTTCCTTACCCTCAGAACTAGGGTTTTGAGGGGATCGTGCGCTAGCTTTCGAGTTGGCCGGTCTGGTGATCGAGAATGTGGCCACGTTCTCGTTTCACATATGAGTTTCAGATATGGTATGAGAAGAGAGAAAAATGGGCTGCGCGGCCATACTTTTGAGAAAATGTTTTGGTGACTTGGTCTTTTATAAAACCCCGAGTTCACTTTTAAATGCTGACACAATATTTTAGAAAATTATTTTGGCACATGTTCACTGAGTACACCAAGTACTCAGCCCTGCATATGTTTTCTATTATTAGAAAATGCGGGCATGACACTATGAGACAACTAAATATTAACAACAGTGCATAGGTGATCTTGGGATTTAGTTGGTCAGTGTTTTAATTAGAAAAAATTTTCAACTATCTACCTGACCAGGCTAAAATCCCGAAGATTACCCGCACTTGACTAATTAAGTAGTAGAGAAAAATGAGCGTAATGGAATTTCTTCCACTACGCACATCTCGGAGTTATCCCTAAAAAATTTTAACCTATGCCCATTTACGAGAAAAGGGATTGAGTTAGAACTTTCTCCCTGAATTTTTACTGCACCGTTGGCTCACAAACACCACGATCGTGTATGGTCTGATCCACTTAGATTTGAGCTTCCCTGGCATCAGCTTGAGGCGTGATTGAAAAAGGAGTACTTTCTGCCTAACTTTCAATCCCTTGACCCCGAGGTTCCGATCATGCCATAGTTTTGTCCTTTCCTTGTACCACATTGCGGCATCGTATGACTCCAGTCGTAGCTCTTCCAGCTCTTGAAGTTGCAGCTTCCTCTCTTCTTCATAGGCCTGGGGCTTCGCATTCATTTCCTTAATTTCCCAATATGCTTTGTGTTCCACCTCGACCGGGAGATGGCACATTTTTCCAAATACAAGTCTATAAGGCGACATCCCAATAGGAGTCTTGAATGCGGTTCTATAAGCCCATAAGGCGTCATCAAGCCTCTTACTCCAGTCTTTTCTCGATGGGTTGACGGTCTTTTCTAAGATAGCTTTAATTTCTCTGTTTGAAATTTCTGCCTGTCCATTTGCCTGGGGTTGGTAAGGAGTAGAAATTCGATGGTGTACCCCGTACTTTCTCATCAAGGCTTCTATCTACTGTTACAGAAATGTGTTCCTTGATCTGAGATAACGGCTCTGGGAACTCCATACCGGTTAAATATGTTGGCCTTCAGAAATTTTGCTACCTCCTTTGATTCACAGGTGCTAGTAGCCTTGGCCTCAATACCACTTTGAAACATAGTCGATGACAACCAGTATATACGTGTTCCCATGAGAAGACGGAAATGGACCCATGAAGTCCATCCCCCACACATCAAAAATTTCACACACAATAATGGGTACCTGTGGCATTTCATCCCTCGCAGATATTCCCTCGGTCTGTTGGCATCTGGCGCAATTCTGGCAGAATTCGTATGCATCTTTGTTCAGCGTGGGCCAGTAAAACCCGCTATCTAAAACTTTCATTGTTGTCTTTCTAGCCCCAAAATGACCTCCACATGCCAAAGAGTGGCAATGGGTCAGTACGTCTCTCTATTCCCATTCAAGAATACATCTTCTTATCACCTGATCTGAGTCCATCCTCCAGAGGTAGGGATCGTCCCAAAAGTAGTATTTGGCTTTGCTTTTAATCTTCATTCTCTGGGATCGGGTGACTTCGGATGCAGTTGATAATTCTCTTGTGACCAGAGAGTTTGCCAAGTCTGCGAACCATGGTTCTTCATTTATCTTGCACTTTCCCTTATCTAATTCCCCGGGGCCGGTTAGCGCTAACACTGCTGCCCAGTTGATTGGTCTAGCATGTTTTAACACAAGGTACAAGTGCTCTTCTGAAAATTCATCCGGTGCTTCCTCATCATTTCCCTCTTGGTGAATTCTACTAAGGTGATCTGCCACTCTATTCTCAGTTCCTTTCTTGTCCCTGGCCTCCCAATCAAACTCTTGAAGAAGCAAGACCCAGCGGATAAGCCTTGGTTTGAACTCTTTCTTGCCAACAGGTATTTGATGGCCGCGTGATCTGTGTACACTATGGCCCTCGACCCCAACAAATATGGCCGAAATTTTTCAAATGAGTTCATTGTGGTGTTGTAGTTCCTCTAGGCCTGGTTCAAGGTCTTGGATGCGTAGAAAATTACGTAGCTCTTCCCTTCAATTTTCTGGCCCAAAACAGTTCCCACCGCGAAGTCACTTGTGTCGCACATCATTTCAAATGGATAATTCCAATCTGGTGCACGAATGATTGGTGTTGATATGAGTTTGTCCTTCAGTAGCTGGAAAGCCTCTTGACATGCATCGTCAAAGACGAACTCGACATCATTTTGCAGTAGACGGGTGAGGGGTTGTGCAATTCTTGCAAAATCTTTAATGAACCTCCTATAGAAACCTGCATGACCCAGGAATCCTCTTACTTCCTTTTGATTAGTTGGGTGCGGCATCTTAGAGATAACCTCCACCTTTGCTTTGTCCACCTGAATTCCTCTATCAGATACCACATGACCCAGGACAATCCCTTCACGTACCATGAAGTGGCATTTTTCGAAATTAAGGACGCGATTTTTTTCTTCACATCTTCTCAATACGACATCTAAGTGCCTTAAGCATGATTCAAACGAGTCCCCATACACGGTGAATTCATCCATGAATATCTCGATGCACTCTTCCAATAGGTCTGAGAAAATAGTCATCATGCATCGCTGAAACGTCCCCGGGGCATTGCAGAGCCGAAAGGGCATTCTCCGATAGGCATATGTACTGGAGGGGCACATAAAAGTGGTTTTATCTTGGTCCTATGGGTTGACATATATCTGAAAGTAGCCACTATACCCGTCAAGGAAACAAAAGTATTGCTTCCTAGCTAGTCTCTCCAGTATCTGGTCAATGAAAAGTAAGGAGAAGTGATCTTTTCTCGTGGCTGCATTTAATTTCCTATAGTCAATGCACATACGTCATCCTGTGACGAGTCTTGTGGGCACCAACTCATTCTTCTCATTTTCCACCACTTGTATCCCTGACTTCTTTGGCACCATATGCACTAGACTAACCCATTCGTTGTCTCGGTCCGAATATATGATTCCTAGGGCCACCAACTTTAACACTTCCTTCAAAAATATGGGTTCAGCTTCCTTTGTGGGTCTTGATGAGCCTATGCACCTTCCTCCAACCGGATGTGATGCATGCACAGATCCGGGCTGATTCCCACTAGATCGGATAAGATCCATCCGATAGCTTTTTTGTTCTTCCTCAGCACCTCCAATAACTCCTTCTCCTGTTGTTCTGTCAGCTGACTGTTGATTATAATCGGAAATGTTTCATCTTCCCCAAGATAAGCGTACTTCAGACTCTCGGGTAATTTCTTCAATTCCTTCTAGGGTGTGATGGCTTCCTGGGGCAGGGGATTTTTCTCCATGATTTTGGTTGCCATTTCCCCGAAGTCAGTTGCCTCCTCCAATCCTTTTGCTTGAGTAGAGAATGTTGATGCGGTTGATACGGGTTTATGGCATAATGCCATGATCGCTTCATTTATCTGCTCATCCGTCATGTCTCGAGTTAGTAGAGTCTCACACCAGCCTTCAACTTCTCTTTCCATAGCTTGACTCATCTTTGAATTCTCGATCTTCTCCTGCATTAATTCAGTCTCAAGATATTCTTGGACCAGGGGGTTAATAACATCCATAGCATGCAAATTTTCCATATCCAATGGTTGTTTCGTAGCATCATCAATATTGAATGTGTATGTTTCCCCATGATATTCCAGACATATGGTTCCATCAAACACATCAATTATTGTTTTAGCGGTGCGAAGGAATGGCCTTTCAAAAAGCACCCCACTAGACCCAGTAGACTCATACTCATTCATCTTGATCACATAGAAATCGACTGGATAAAGAAAATCATGCACTTTGACTATCACATTTTCTAACACGCCCTATGGATGAATGCAAGACCTATCAGCAAGTTGGATCACTACTTTTGTCTCAGCTAATTTCACCCCCATAAACTTTTTATAGAGCGAAAGAGGTAAAACATTTATTGAGGCACCAAGGTCACACATAGCAATTCCACCTTCAAATTACCTATCTCAACAGGCAGTGTGAACATACCTGGATCAGTCTTCTTCGACGGTAGCCTCCTCTTTTGGATCACTGCTGAAACATTTTCGCTGATCACAATTTTTCCTTCTGGCTTGGTCTTCCCTGCTATAAACTCCTTGATAAACTTGCTGAAGGTGGGCAGCTTCAATGCCTGTAGAAAAGACAAATTTATCTCCAGCCTTCCGAAAATATCCATGAAATCCACGGGATCATCCTTCTTCTTTTTTTCTTCTCCCCCGATGTGGGAATGGCTTCACAGCTTTACTGGGTTCTCCTAGAGATTTGTCACCAGTCTCCTTGCTGGCCCCTTCATTACTCTCTTCAGTTCCTGGGTCAAGGAAGAATGGGTCAGGGTCTCGAGATAAAGGTTTCCCCAAATCTCCCTCTTGGAGATCATCCTCTCTTTCTTGTGCTTCCTCTGTTTCGACACCTTTCTTTTGCTGAGTCAAGTTATCTACTGGTACTCCTCCACCAGTCTTCATAGCTAGACCTTGATATTCTCTTCCTGACCTCAAGGTAATTTGACTGATATTTGCACGGTCAGGTGGTCTGACTTAGGCAGGAATTTTTCCTTTATTCCCACGTATCTCAATCAGAGAAGTAGAAATCTGGGACATCTGCTTGGCTAGCATATCCATCGCAACTTTCTGCTCGCACAGTGTATCCTGCAACTTATGGACCAGATCATTATTGGCTTGAATGTTATTTTGAAAATGCTGATGCGATGTCAGTAAGTCTCATATCATATCGTCAGTCTGGGTTCCTTGAGTAAGGTTGACCGGATTGGGATCCCTGGCCCGAGTTAAAGTTTCCTTGGTTTGGATGCAGACCTTGACTCCCCTGAACGTTCTCTGATGGGGTGGAACGTAGTTTTCGGTGGTTGATTCTAGTTCCGGTTGACCCAGTTGCTCTGGTTTCTATTTCCCCAATTGTTCTGCCCTTCCTGATTACTGTTGGGCCAGTTCTGCTGGTTGTTTGGTCCTTCTTGATTCCTCCCTGACCAGTTGGCATGACTATTATGTCCTTCTTGATTCTGGTTGGGCCAATTTTGTTGGTTCATGTCTGGGTTAGGATTTTGAGGTGGAGGTGGTTGGTTTCCGTCAGACCACCTGAAACAGGGGATATCCCTCCACGGAGCATCCTTGTTCTTCCATTGGTTCCAACTCGGGTTCTGATTATTTTGACTCCATTTTCCCATAGCATTCACCTGGCCTTGCTATTCTCCATTCCCTGAGGGACCATAATAAAATTGGAGTTAGTTCTCTTCTTGACCTAGCAACTTCTCCTTCTTTTTCTTCTCGATCGCGCTTAGAAGTGCCCTTTCCAATCGATCTATTCTGTCACCCACTCCTTCTCCTTCCTGCTCTTTTACTGCATTTGCTAACCCTCGTCTGAGAATGGAGCGCGGTTGATCGTACGTCTTCTTTGCGTCAATCAACCTCCCTAGGATCTCTCTAGCTTCACTAACCTTCTTCATGGTAAAATTTCCCCCACTTGAGGTATTCATCAAATCCTTACAATCAGGATTCGCCCTTCATAGAATAGGTAATAAATCTCAGCTTCTATCATCCAATGGTTGGGGAAGATGTCGAGCAACCCTTTGAAACGCGCCCAATATTGACTCATGGCTCATCGTAATCTTGTTTACATTCCAGAATTTCCTTCTTGAAGGCATTGGATTTGTTTGAAGGAAAGAAGTAGTCGAGGAAGATCAACTTGAAATCTCCCTAAATGCGGATGGAGTTCGGTGGTAATCTTAGTAGCCAAGTGTTCGCCTCTCCTTTCAACGCAAATGGGATTCCACATAGACGGTAGTCCTCCTCAGTCGCCTCATTCGGTCTCTTCAACAGTTCATTCCTCTGTTTCTGCGGTCTGCTCGGGGTTCTTTCTTGTCTGTCGAGGTTGAGTCCTCGTCACTGTCTAAATTCAAATGAGATGGGCTTCCTGTTGTTAGTCCTGATCTGGTGGTTACAGGGGCGAGAGTTTCCTTTGGCTGCCAGATGAGTTTTGATTCCTTCCACTCGGGCTCTTGATTCCAGCTGCTAAATCTGAAGCCTCTGCTCATAAACTGAAAAGAAATGAGAAAAACAACAAATCAAAAATTATATACGCCAAATCACTCTAAACTCGAATGAAAAATATGCCATTCCTCCCCGGCAACGGCATCATTTGATGGTCAGGCTGAGAGCACATACATTTCAATTAATTCATAATCCTCAGGTCAAGGGAATTCACTAGATTACGAGGTCTAGGAACTCAATAACCGAGTTGACTACTGTCGTCGGACTCACCTTCAGCCTACTGTCAATAAAAATACCTCAACCCACTACACTAGCAATTAGTATAGAGAAGTAAAGGGTCGATCCCACAAAGAGGAATAGGACGCGAGTAAGAGTTAAGAGGACTTGGGAAAGAGTTGGCTGCTGCCGCAAATTTGGGTTGAGACTTTTAACTACTAGACTCTGGAAATACAAACGAACTAATCTAACAGCTAGACCTAGGAAATAGAAAACATGATGCAATCATTCACGATGGAACGAAGATCGGACAGAGAACAAAATTGAACAACCAAATTTTACTAGACCTAGTGAAACGATTTCCTAAAAACAACTAAACAGGGGAACACATGCAGTGGGGACCATTTTTCTAAAACAGAAATAGTACGGAAATAAAGCTGCGACAATGCAAATCTGGTTCTAACTAACAGCTAACATCATCCCTTCCAACGATCCATGATCACATATGCAGAAAACAGAGTAATACATCAAATCGAAACAGAGCATGTTGAATCAAATGATATAATTATGATTAAAAGAAAAATTAACTAAACCCTAATCTACTATCACTAGATGAGGAAAATAAAAAAACAGTAGCTATACTTCAATACCCTTGCAAAATTTCAACAGATCTAAACATCGGATGCTTGATCCGCTCCAGATCCAAGCAATCTCCAACAATCAACAGCAAATTCCATCTCCGATCACTACGATCTAGACAATTCACAATGATCCAACAACAATTTAACTTCAACCCAACAGATCAAGTGCGAAAAGCATCCAAAGTAAACAAAGAACATAAATCAACATGAATCGAGAACGAAAATAGAAAATAAACATCCATAGCTGAATTATCCAGAATTTCACAACGATGAAACGATCGCCGAGCTTCGAACATCAAAGACCCGGCTCAAAAAGCAGCAAAAACAGAAATTAAAAGTAATTGTTTCTTCGCCCTACGTGAGGACAGTGGTATACAACTGAAACTAGCTATCAAGATGCGAACCCCTCATAAATTAACCCATGGTGCAATGTGTGTAGAGAAATTTGAAAAGACCTGGGAACTGTGAACTGGAGCGTGAAAAGAGTGATAATAATTTTGTATGCGCTTCCAGTATTTATAGACAGACGGCTTCTAGATCTTCCCTTTTATTCTCCATTTTGTCCTTTATCTTCGAAGCTCCCTCCGTCTTGTGAATTGTTGCTCTTTTGCTCCTTTTTCGCTTCTTTCCTTCGCCCGGAAAATTTCCTCTCTTATCTCCTCGGCCTGGCGATTTTCTTTACACAACCAGACTTAAACATGTGTTAGATCTAGGAAATCGTTGAATTTACCCTCATAACCGATGCATGAAAGTGGCCTTATCAAGGCTCCACATTTACATATTAGTTTTAAACTCCCTCCGTCCCAAGGTACTTGAGTCGTATTCTATTTTAGAATGTCCCAAGTTACTTGAGACATTACTATTTTTGGCTAAAAATAAAACATCTAATCCCACACACGTTATTATTTTTATTTATATTTAAGTCATTATTAGGTCAAAATGTTATTTTTTTTATTTATTTATTTTAAAATATAAACGTCATTCTATTGAATATAAATTGAGCATTCCTCCCACAAAAAATTGTTTTACAAAATTATAACAGTAGATAAGTCATCAGTCATGTAAGCTCACTGTTCAAATAAATAACTCTCAAAACCTTCTTTGCACGATGCCTATCTTATTCTATTAACTCTGGACTCATGGCCGCACGGTTAATTAAACCTGCGAGATTATATGCGTCCCCTGACCTTCAACGATAAATGCTGCTATCAAGTTATTTTCACGAGCAAGACTTTGTTCCTCTTCACCAAAAACCTATCACTGTTTTCAAGCTTCTGCAATAAAAAGGCAAGAGCCTCTTGTTTTGATAAGTTGGAAATGTAGAAGGTGAATGTTCATCAACAAGTACTTTGAGCTGCTTCAGCTTCATTGATTCGCCAGGTGTCTGTTCGAGAAGCTGCCTACACAGCTTCTTGAGTTTTGACCTTGGTGCAGGACCTGAGTCCACCTCCAAATTTTCGTGTTTCCTTTTCACTCCACTATGTGAATCAGTGGAACCCTCCCCATCGCTATCACCGAAAGTAGTCTTTTTACCTTCAAAGTAGCAGCCTGCGATTTTCTTTTTACGATCCTTGATACCAAGCCCTTGTTTTCCAGAGGTCTTTGAGCCCTGAGCTAAGTTGTAAAGATTTTCTTGATCGTCCTCATTGAACATGGTCCTCTCGACGGACTTCTTTCTGCGAGATTCAGCACCAAGCATACCTCCAACTAGGGCTGGCAATTTTTGACACGACACGATAATCCGACACGAATCCGCACGAAATTATTGGGTTTGGATCAAGTCTTATTGGATGCGGGTCATTATTGGGTCGACCCACTAAGAACACGAAAAAATCGGGTCGGATGCGGGTTGGATGCGGGTCGGGTCGGGTAACCCGTTAAAAATTAATATTATTATTTTTATTTTGAGTAAAGATAAATTTGCAAAAATTGTATACACAAAATGCTCTTCAAATTTTAAAAAGGATAATATTAATTTATTTTGATTAGATAGCATCATTAATTACATATTTTTGTGACTAATTTGACCTTATTTATAATTTTTCATTTTTCATTTTTCATTTGTATTGTTGTACAATATGTACCAAGACCCTTATTAAAAGATAAAATTTTAGAGAGAATAATCATCCATAGTATTTTAATGGAATAATAATGAAATAATTTTTTATTCATTTTATTTAAACTATCACAATGATATAAAGATAAATAAATTGCTTTTTTTTTTACAAAGTATAAATTAGGAAAACACTCTTTTGTTAGGAAATTCTCTCATATTATTTTTGAAACCATTGATATTTTATCATTAATTTCTAACTTTTAATTTTGAAAATAATATTATACATATTGGTTGATTATTCTATCTAAAATTATTAACATTACAATATGGGTCATTCAATGATGAAACATTGTTGGACTCGACACATATAATAGTAATACAACATTCAAATGTTTAGCACTTGCTCCATAAATTGATAAGATCATGAAAAATTATTAGTATTACTATATTATAAATCACAATATTTTCAATATTTCATTTACTGTATTATTTTAATATTACTTTTATAATTATTTTCATAGTGCGTAATAATATCATAATAGAGATGGTATGATGATAACATGTGAAACCCAACATGTAAGTTGTAACATATTCTTTAATTATATGACTACTATATAAATTGATATATTTAAATATTATGATAAACCACAACAAATTTTAGACCCATATTATAAAATTAATTTATGATTAATAATCTGTTATATATTATAGTGCATCAAATGATACATAAGAGCTAGTTCGACGATAGAAGGTTGTTGCTATCAACGTCTAGGCGTGTGACACTTCAAGTATATTAGTTAATATATTCAAAATATATAATTATGTCTTCATTCATGTAATTTTGGATAATAATATTAAATGACCATGTAATGACCCTACTTTGCATATTCCTTCATGTTATAATATATAGAAAATATTTGAAATTACAAGCTTCAAATTATATTTCAAATTACAAAAATTAAAGTAGTCGAAAGAAATGAAATAATACAATGTACGTGAGAGATCCAAGTGAAAAATAAAACTAAATCAATTAGTGTTTAGAATAAAAGGATAATTTGAATAAATTTATGAAAAGTAAGTTTATACTTATAGATACAAAACGTTAATTCAGATATTATGTACTAGCAAAACTAATCAACAAATAATTATATAATATAATTTATTACTATTATATTCTTTTTATTTTGATTTAATAAATTTAATTTAATTATTAGTATTTTCACTCTTTTTTTTTTGTTCTTTTTATTTCTTTAGTTCTTTTATCTTGTTTCAAATTTTTTTGTTGGGTTTTGGAACAAAAGTTATGTATTTGGAACAAAAGTTATGTATTTTGTTGGGTTTTTTTGGATTTTGTTGGAGTTTTGTTGTTTAAAATGGAACATCTTCATGCTATATGGCTTTTTAAAATGGAACAATATGTAATCGTGTTGTTATCGTGCTTAGGTTGTTGTCGTGTTGTTATCGTGTCGGGTCAACCCGAAGTGGTTCGTGTCGGTATCGTGTTCAGGTCGATATCGTGTTCTTATCGTGTCCAGGTCGATATCGTGTTCTTATCGTGTCGGGTCATTATCGTGTTCGGGTCGTGTCCGGGTTTGAAGGTGGCGGGTTGGGTTCGTGTTCGGGTTTGGGGTTTCCTTAACAGGTTGGGTTCGGGTTTGGCCTTATTGGGTTGGGTCGTTATCGGGTTGACCCGATAACGACCCAATCCGCATGATTTGCCAGCCCTACCTCCAACAACAAACCCAAGTTTGTAGCCCCACCAATCTGACGGAACATCCTGGTTTCTTCCTTCTTCATCTGGAACACTGGTTTCAATTGGCTTCTCATCCTCGGATACTTTTGGAGCGTTGCAGTTCTCTGAAGCCTTAGTCTTATTCACAAGAATCCCTTCAAGATCCTGAGAAGAATATGCACGTACAGTCTTTCCCTTCTCTCTTTTTTTATACCTTCCTTGGGGTCGAGTAGCCTTGGCAACTGCCTCTTTTTTGTCCTTAGAAGGGCTGGGTTGTTCAGCATCTGTCTCATCATCTTCATCCTTGGTTTTTACAGCTGCTTGCACTTTCAGTTTCTTGAGGATACTGTCAAACTGAGTGGTATCAAAAGCCCATGCATTTGGTATCTCTGTTCCAATACCTAAGGTATCCTGCTTGTTCTTCACCCTTACATATCCTTTGATGCCTTGTTTTTCCTTTCCAAGCCCTTCACCTTCTTCCCATCCCATTTGCTTCATGAGGCGGAAGGCGGCAGAGCTCCGATCGACTCCGACGTAACGGAGAGGAACTTCCGGCGTCGCCATATTAACGGTCACGTCCTTCACTCTCTCCCTCTTGATGTAGTTTGGAGAGAGAAGTAGGCTGGGACTAGGTCAAAATGTTATTGACCGTTAAAAATTTACAAAATACTTAATATGGACCAAAACATATTGTTTATGACCAAAAGATTATATTTCGTACTCTACTTAATGTGCAAGAGTAAAACATTTTGTTAGACATGGGAAATGACCAATTTTGAACTTTAATCTTTATTATATACTCACTCCATTTCCTAATAGTTGAATCATTTTTTCATTTCGAGCATTCTATAGTAGTAGAGTCATTTCATTTTTAGTAAAAGTAACACATTTCTCACTCTTACTTTATTTCTTTTACATTTTCTTCCCTTCTACATATTATCTTTTTATTTAATACATTACACATATTTTTTTATCTTCGTGTCAAAAGTAAATGTGTTCACTGCTATAGAACGGAGGGATTATGTGAAATCCGACTGCAGAATTATGAAAATGTATATTGGAAAAGGTTGACTATATATCATACTGATATTGGGTTATAAGAATAAAATTAATTTTGTCCACTCTTGCAGCTTCATGAATGTGTTTGCGTAGAATTATGAGGTGCTGAAATTTTCCCCGTATTTCAAATTTAGAATTAAGAAAATGAGGTGGATTGGTTTTGAAATTATTGTACCCAAGAAGGAATTTGGTAATTACTATACTCTCTCCGTGGATGTGATTAATTATTAACTTATACTCCCTCCGTCCCAGAGTATTAGACTCGCTTCTTTTGGGCACAGGATTTTAGGAGGTGATATTTAAATAGTTAAAGTGGAGAGAGTAAAGTATGAGAGAGGGAAAAAGTAGGGGAGAGAAGAGAGAAAAAAGTAGGTAGAGAATAAAATAAGATAGATGTTTTTTGCTAAAAAAGGAAATGAGTCTAATATGTTGGGACATCCCAAAAAGAAAAGTTGGTCTAATACTCTGGGACGGAGGGAGTATCTAATTGCTAACTATAATCAATTTAAAACTATAAAATTTATAGAAATCTAGTAGTCTACAAATTGTCATGTGTAATTTCATTTATAATTGTTTAAATTTAATAAGATAAGAAAAATATCGAAATTAGAGTTTTGGATCAAAATATCAATATAGTATATTAAACATATCAATACAATTCATTGAATATGTCAACACAATTTAGCATTGACTTGTATATGTATTATGTCAACACAAATCACAGCTCTTGGATCATTGGATTTGATGGTTGTGATAAACTACATTATTATATTAAGATGCTACATTATTAGCCAAACTACATTATCTTTACTAATCTAAAGTGTCAGTTGGGTGAAAAGACATTGATGCCCTTTTTGGAGGGAAAATGGAAAGATGGAGTATCTTTTATTATTTACTTTTATTTGAGTCTTCCAAAATATTTTCAGACATAAAAATAAATAATTAATTAATTTTTTAAGGCAAACACAATTTGGACAAAAAATGGTCCAATAAATTGTTAGCTTCTTAAAGAAGTTTTGAAATACTTTTAAATAGTGCACTACCATTAATTGAATCTGCATTTATATACTGTGGACTAATTTTCTAATTTTCTGATTGCAGCATAAGGAGTGGTTGTGCTTGGAATCCGACGATGGCTCCGGTGAAGGGACAAACATATCAACTTAGAAAAAATCTACATAGAATCTTTTGATTTACATATTTATGATACTTTGAATAACTAAATATTAGTTTTAAATTCTATATTTTGAAACATGAAATGAAATGAAACATGAAAAAGATACTTTATCGGGGATAAGGCCGGCGCTGGAGATGCACGGACGGAAAGTAAAGGCAGCGGCGGCGGCGGCGGAAGGGACGTAGGCAACAACAATGGTTGGAAGAGAATCGAGGCAGCGGCGACGGAAGATATGGATGCAGCAGAGGCGGCTGGCATAAAACCGAGGCAGCAGCGGCGGTGCAGGCACTGCAAGAGCCATCCGACGACAACATGGTCGGCCAAACAAACACTTAATTAGCCTTAAATCTTTACATTGCTTTGAATTCTTATTTTCTACTATATGTTTATTATATTTTGTACTATTCATTATTTGAAACTCTTATGTCCCGTGCATAGCACGGGTGTTAATACTAATTAGACTAAAATGCTACTCCCTCCGTCCCTCTATAGCTGAGTCGTATTCCTTTTTTTATTGTCCCACTATAGCTGGGTCATTTCCTATTATGGAAAAAACACCAACTTTTCTTCTCTCCTACTTTACTCTCTCTTACTTTTTTTCTAACTTCATCTCTCTACCTTTTTCCTTTCCTACATTATTCTTCCTTCACTTAACTCACTTATAACACTATTTCTTAAATCACGTGCCGAAAAGAAACGCCTCTACTACAAAGGGACGGAGGGTGTACATTATTTCACTAAAATAGTACTCCATTATTAGCTAAGTTACATTATTAGGCTAATAATCTACATTATTAGATGATCGTGGCATTAATCTAACCGTTAGGTCACAAGATCCAATGAACTGCAAGTGTTTTGTTTTTGAACAATATTTACTATATGAATATGAATGCATCCCTATTGATGTATTATGATAGTTGTTGTGTTGAATTTAAACTAATTCTTGAAAAATACGAAAATTCTAGAATTGTGTTCAAAATTTGACATTGGAATATATGCAAGTGAGATCTCGTTAAAATTCTTATAAAATTATCTTTAATTTGATATATGTTGCGTAAAAAATAATTTAAATTGAGATAATTATATTCATTTAAAGTTTGAGATATTTTTTAAAAGTTAGTTCTAAATTTTTTATTAATTGACATTTTTGTACATTGTATTGATATTCGCGGCTGAATGATCTTGTGCCGTCATTTAATGATCCAATGCCTATCATTTAGTTATAGTTAACAATATAACGGTGAGTTAGCAATATAACATATCCCCTACCTTCGCTCCATAAAAATAAGCTATATTTCTTTTTTTTGTCTGTCTCATTGATAAGGCTAATTTCATGCATTGGTTATAGGGTAAATTTTGTAATTTCTTGGGTCTAACAAGGTTTTGTAAGCCAGGTGTATAGAGAAAAAAGCCAGATCCAGGAAAGAAGGAGCAGAATGCCTGGAGAAAGGAGTCTAACAAAGAAAGTGAGCAGAAAGAAGAAAATTTACAAGACGGAGGAGCATCCTAGACAAAGGGTAGAATGTGGAATACAAGGAAGAATCTAGAAGCTCAACTCCTTATAAATAAGAGCACGCGGCATACATGATATCATCATCATCCATTTTTAGCTCTTAGCTCACTTCTCACACTCTACACACATTTGGGGATCAATTTGGGGGTTTTGCGGTTCATAGTTTGAGAGTCAGTTTGTGCAACACCGTCTCTACGCGAGGCGAAGATACAATTTGCAGTTTCTGTTTTAAGTTTCCGTTTCTGAATTTTCCGAGACTTCGTTGTTCGAAGCTCGGCCTTATTTTTCTAAATACTGTTGAATCTGCACTTGTTTAGCTATGGAAGTTCTTGCTATGGTTTCGTTTCAAGTTATTACTACTTTTCTGTTTTCTTTGGATGCTTTTAGCGATTGATCTGAGTTGTTGAGTTGAATTGTGTGGAGATCGTAGTTGATCGGTTGAATCTGGTTGAATCTGTGTGATCGGAGATGGGAATTGTTGTGGTTTGTCGTTGATGGCTTAGATCCGGAGCGGATGAAGCGTCCAGTGTTTGGATCTGTTCATTTTTGCATGGTTTTGATGTTTAGTTTCTGTTCTCTCATTTACCTCATCGAGCGATAGTAGATCTGCTTAATTTTAGTAGTTAATCGTAGTTAAATGGTTTAATTCAGCTTGCTCTGTTTAGTTTAATAGTTTACTCTATTTTTCTCTGCATTTTGTGATCAAGGATCGTTAGAGAAGATGAAGTTAGTTGCTAGTTGAACATTTAGTTAGTTATTTTGCAGCTTTTCATTCGTACCTTGCTAATTTGGGAAATGGTCCCCACGATCTGTCTTTCCTCTGTCTAGGCATTTTTAGGAAAAGTTGTTCATTAGGTCTGGTAATATGTTATCGCTGGAGTGTTATCTTGTTTACATCTTATTTTTCTTCATGCATGTTTCAGTTATGTTTGCATAGGCCTAGCTGTTAGATTATTTACGTTTCCCGAGTCTAGCAGTTAAGTCTCAACCCCACAAAAATGCGTGGCAGCAGCCAAAACCAGTGTCCAAAATCTCTTGCATGTTTACTTACGCTTCCATCTCTGTGGGATTCGATCCCTACTTCCTTATACTAGTTTTAGTACTATGGGTTGAGGGTTTTGAAAAGCAGGAACCGATTGTGTGCCCAACGACCGATGGTTTCAAGGGTTCTCTGAGTTCCTAGACCCCGTGATCTAGCGGATTCTCTGGATCTGAGAAGTCTGATTTATTATCACATACACACACGAGAGGATTTCCACGACTCTTCACTCATAAAAATAATTCATATCAATTTAGAGCATCCCCATGTATGCTCTTGCCAAAGAGCATGGATGTAGGCCGGGACCCACATTTATTCATTTGTAATTCCCTACTCTTCCACAAGAGCACAACACCCACATTCATGCTCTTCCGCAAGAGCATGCTCTTACACTATTCAAAGGTCCCATCATTCTATTATTCAATTTAAATACTTCAATTACTGAAAACATTTCCACAATATTAAAATACATTAAAAATACCTGAAATACTATTACAAATTACTAAAAAATTAAAAATTACATAGTTAAAATCCTAAAAATTAAAAATTACATAATTAAATTCATTAAAAAAAACACAACTCGTGGCCGAATTTCTCCCAAATGTGGTTAATTAGGTCTTCTTGTAGTTCGATGTGGGCTTTGGTGTCGCGTATTGTCAATCTTCTTTCGCTCCTCTCACGCACCGTAGTATGCACACCTCGGCGTGTGGGAGACCTTGCGGTTGAGCATCCGGCTTCATCCTCGTCGAAAAAGTTAGCCTCCCTCGGTCCTTCGTCGTCTATAATCATGTTGTACAAGATAATACACGTGTACATGATGTCAGCAATATTGTTTGCGTACCACATCCGAGACGATGTCTTCACAATGTTGAATCGGGCTTGAAGGACCACAAAAGCTCTTTCAACGTCTTTCTGATCAGCCTCTTGACGCTGCGTATAAAGAATCCGTTTCGGGTCTTGCAGCGTGTTGAACGTCTTCACGAAAGTCGGCCACCTTGAGTAGATACCATCGGCGAGATAGTACCCCATGTGGTATGGATGGTCGTTGATAGTGAAGTCGATCAGTGCTACACCATCTAAAAGATCTTTGAAGTGGGGGGAAGAGTAGAGCACGTTCAAGTCGTTGTTGGATCCGGCCGCACCAAAATATGCATGCCAAATCCCTAGGCGGTAGTCAGCGACCGCTTCGAGGATGAGCGTTGGACCGTCGCCTTTGTCGCCGCTTAAGTGTTGCCCCCTCCAAGCATTCGGGCAATTCTTCCACTTCCAATGCAAGCAGTCGATGTTGTCAAGCATACCGAGAAATCCGTGAACTGCTTTGTGACGATGAAGCAACCGTTGACAATCTTCGGCGGTGGGTGCCAGAAGGAATTCCTCACCGAAAGTAGAACCAACGCCGGCGCAAAAATTTTTGAGGCATAGGATTCTAGTTGACTCCCCCACATGCAAATACTCGTCGAATATGTCATCCGATTGCCCGGTAGCAAGTTGTCGGATGGCACAAGTACACTTCTGCAACGAGGAGAGACTTTGCTGACCGGTTGCATCTTTACGTGATTGGAAATATTCATCACGGGCGAATAATGTGTTGACAATAGGCAAAAACAAGCGTTTTTACATGCAGAAACAGCGCCGGAAGTAATCTGTCGAGAACCGTGGCTCGTCAGAAAAATAGTCGCTCACGAGCCTTTCGTGGGCTCTCTCCCGGTCATGAGGGATGTAGCGGCGATTTGATCTTGTTCGTCGAGGAGGAGGGGCAGGGGCAGCGGTGACATAGGCTTCATAGGCGACACAGTATTGTTGATAGTATTCTTGTTATTCGCGCTCCGCTTTCGCAATGATCTCGTTCGGATCTATTTTTGAATTTGGAGAGTGTTTGAGTGAGAGAGGAAGATGTAGGTGAGTAGTATGAAAAATATGAGAGAAGTATGAGTGGGAGATAATTTGATTTAAAAAATGGATGATGAATGTGTGTATTTATAGATGATTTTAGGATAAAAAAATTTTAAAAAATTTTTTTGATAAAAACAACTATATTTTTGGAATCCAAATTTGTTTTTTTTTTTTGATTATTTTCGATTTAGAAAAATAGAAATTTCCAACGACATAGTCGTTGGCCAATGACATTGCGCCTGACTACGTCCGTGCCGATGGCAAGAGCGCAGCGGCGAGCACGGCAGCTACTCTTGCGGAAGAGCATCGCCGGGGATGCTCTTATGTCAATCTTTTTCTTCTTCTCTTTTATTTTATCAATTATTTGATCACTATCCACTGCACAATTTCAAACTACTTTTTTTCTTTTATTTCACCAATTACGTATTAAGATCCGTGTTAACCTCTACGGCTCTACTCATGCCAACTCTAGAGGATTTATGAGTATTTACTAGTACTGTCCATATAACCATATTTCATTGCCGAATTTGTTCGACAATAAAAAACTGCAATATTTTGCACATAAATATGCCCAACGTTCTGGAAAATTTTCACCTACAAAATTTGAAATGTATCAATTCACTTACTCTGCACAAGTCTGAGAAAGAACGTAAGAAAAATAAAAACACTGACAAGTGTTTTTTGTTTAATCGTATCAGTGATAAATGTGTAAGCATCAGCATTAACAAGTTTCTAACACAAACAACAGCAACATTTAGAGTTTTCATCATACCCTTCATCAATCCCACCAAAATCACCACCTCCCAAATCTTGCAGTTCCGATTCCTTATATCGATAAAATATAGCGACGACCACAAAAACCACAAGATTGACGGCCATCAACCAAGCCAAACTCCAATAGTACTTATCCAGCCTACTCCCATTCAAATCATGCTGAAACCAATTCCTTTTCCCCCCTCTTTCACTCACTTTCCCCGCAACAAAAACCGACACCACACTCCCCAGAATCCCAACACCAAACACAGCGCTTATCATAAACGGCAAGTACCTCCGTGTCGAAACAGGGGATTGATCCACAAAGAAGCAAAGCGCGCTATAGTTAAATATTCCAGTCGAAGCCCCGAGCAGAACAAACTGCGGAAGCAACCAAAACATGGTCATCGGCACTGTCTCGTCCGGCTTTTCCACTAGTCCATGCCTTTGCACCACCCCGAGCCTCCGGTCCTCCACTTTGGCTGCGGTGATGCAGCACAGGATCGCCAGTATCATTGATACTGCGATCCCTAGTGGAGGAGCGAACTTTATGGACCCTGATTGGGCTAAGCGATTTGCTAGCATAACGTATAGCTTCGCAATCTGGTTCTGAGTTTGGTCGAAGAACCAGAGGAGGGCTACCGACGGGAGCTTGAGGCGGCCGACTTTGTGGTCCAGATGGTCCAGTTGCTCGACGAAGTAGGTGAAGCCTATGGCGTTGACGACGCCACACAAAATGAATGTCATCCACACAGGAATCATGCGTATGATCGTTTTTGTCTCCTCCACTTCGGTCACTGTGCAGAGTCGCCATGGATTCTCGGCTTGCTCCTCTAGAGGCTTTGTAGGTATCACAACTGCAGCCTTGTCCAAACACCTAAACATCAACCTTACTGTCAAATTAAAATTGATGATCAAGTATTACAGACTCAATGTCCCACATCGGTTGTGGGGTATATAGGCTAACTAGACTCTCTCTTCTCCTAACATGCTAGTCTTTTGAACAGACTAAATCTGAGAAGAAAGGCATACCTGAGGCTCTTTGTGTGCGGAATGACGTAGAGTTGAGGATGATTAACCTCGAACAACTCCTTAGGATCTCTCGGGATTCGATAAAACAGCTTGGAAACAGCAGCAACGAAAACTCGAAAGAACACCGTTAAAGGGCATCCCAGCGGTGAGAAATACTTGTAGGAACAGGATCCGCTAAAGAAGAGGAGAGTTGCGACGAGAGTGCATATGGCCGGAATCCCAAACCTAATGGACCACGGCTTTATATAGGGAAGGCCTAAAACTGCGACAAAGGTGAGGACGATGGTGGCCAAAACGCTGTAAAAGAACTTCCAGAAGGTTCTCTCAGCGTTGTCGAACTCGTCCTCGTCCTCAACTTCGCCTTCTACTCGAATAAATTGCTCTGCCATGAACGAGTTCCAACAGGTCATGTGGCCCGACATGCCAAATGCTATCAAAGGCAGCGCGGTGTAGAAGAGGATTCTCTGGCCCTGCCCTATGCATTCCTGGTTGTACTCTCTGCATCTTCCCATTGTACGCCCCAGCACCGGAGGAGTCGACATTGCCAAGAACCCTAATCCCTGTAAGTGGTCACAAGGAATATGGAGTATTCATTTTAGGTTGCCAATGAAAAAATTACCAGAATTAGATAGTACTATTAAAGGATTTGTTTTACAGCGCTGTAAGAGAAGCTGGAGAGGAGGAGCATCCAGTAATTTCCTGTTATGGTTTCAACTAGGAATGCTAGGGGTAACGGTAATATTGTCGTCACACCCCAAAAGACGTTCACAATTGCGGCGGCGCGTGTGAAACCGAGCTTCCATACGTTGGTTAAGTATGCCATCATCATGTACATGGCGTACATGGCCAATATGTCTACCCATAGCAGAACTGCAAGAGTTGTACATAAGAAAAAAGTAAATATGGGATTATTGAACATGTTGATATTACATATGAACAACCAGCCTCCAACTACTGATTTGTCCATCTCAGTTAGATGGATTTCATGAATTTGTTCATATATTCTCATTTCTGATTTCACACAAAAGGTATCTACTCACATTATGATCATTACAAATCAATTCTCACCTATTACTCTTGCAACTGTTGCCATTGGTTTGAGTTTCTTCTCACTTTTTCAATAGAGACGAACACATATATAGTAGTAGTATACATTAAGTTGAAGAAAACATATATCAAGAGGCAAAGAGTTGACTTTTATAAATTACTCTGGTCAAAGTCAACTATAGCTAATAAAAAAGTAGACGCCACCTAACGCGGAAATTGCAAGTTTAGTTCCAACCAGACGTGAAAGAAAGAAAATTTCGATGCACTAAAATCTCACACTCAATAGTAATTTAATGATTGCTAAAGAGCTTGATTGAGATTCCTGAAAATCTACAAGTTGTCGAGGGAAAATTCTAGGAAATATTTTGAAGATCTATATACAACAATAGTTTAATCAATATTTAATTTTTGAAGTAGATGCTTTCTTCATCCCGCGTCAACACTGTGCGCCGCAACCGTGCTGCTTGTGAATTGTGATTAGTAACTAGGAAGTTTCGAAAGGAATTCTAATCTGATTTATTAATACACTTTTAACAGATTATAACACAGGCCGACATCATGCAACTTTCTGATTTTGGGAATTTTACGTGTTAAATTTATGCAAAAATGGACACAACCATTTATGATAATTCGAAAAAGTAAACTGATTCAATATTTCAATCGCAATGCATCTTAGGTCATCATTCATAGCAGATACCTCTCCCTATACCTCCCTCAAATTTTAGATCGACCACAACTCCTACAAGTCATACCTCTATTCAAATAATATTAATATTAAATTTGAAATTTTCATTTTTTAAATTACCATCCACTTTATAAAATTAAATAACATTATAAATAACAAAATTATTCAATTAATAATGATTAAAATTATACAGTGAAATGTGTTGGCATTTATAAAGTTTGAAAATTATATATATTAAAAATTAAATTTCCTAAAAATTAGATTAATTATACACCAAAAAAGTAAATATTTATATTATAAAGATAATTATTAATATTTCCAATATGCATTCGACTTTTTTTTTTTAATCGTATGGTGCAGAATTGCATCCACAAAGGGTACCTATTCCCCCTCCCTCGAAACCCCACCAGGCACCAGCCTGCAATGGGAGGTGCACCGCACCCCTCCGAGTGGTGAAGTGCCTCCCAAAAGTCCACTTTATCGATGCTCTTAGCTACATATATTAATCAAGGCACAGCTTCAAAGACCATTCAATTATGATGCTCAAGTTAAAAAAGAGAGAAGTGGGAAATCATCAAAAGCAAGAGTAGCAGTCTTCTATGACTGTGAAAGGTGTTTAGCCACTCATCTCATTGATCTTCGCTTCACACATGCCTTTGACATAATAAACTCAAACACATATTTTAGTAATTAATAACAAGAGAATGTATTTAATTAGACAATAAAATGGTTGTTTACGGCATGGGTAGTAGTAGGATGATTTTTCTTACTCCTTTGGTCCACCAAAAATAGTCCATCGGTGGACGGCATGGGTTATAAAGAAAATTAGTAAAGTATATAATTTTGTCCCTCACCATGAAATCATCTATGTATAAAATTTAAACTACATAAAAGTATACAAGTTTCAAACTATAAAAAAGTTATTCCTTGAAGGAGATTTAATATTATTTTTATTTTAAAGCAGATGCTAAAATAGAGAAATAGGAGGATAATAATATAGCAATAAGACAAGAGAAAGAAATGAGATTAAATAATACGAGTAAATACTAATAATCAATTTTTCCCTTAAAGTGAAAAGGAGAAAAAAAGTAGTACATCAATTGAATTAAAACCAACCCAAAGATGCATTCACCAGAGACCAAATTTGTCGTTAACCTCTTACGAATTTAGGCAAACCATCGGAAAAGGTTGGAAAAAATGGATTTTAATTTCACAAAATGGCATGTAGAACGAGAGGAAACTCACTGATTAATGACCCTTTAATCTTGGGATAATTCATCTTTAGAATTAGAAGAACACCAAGGATGTCTCTCTCAAGATGCCCATCGCCACTGACGTGATTAGCTCCAAAAAAGCAGGCAGGATGAAGCTACACTCTAATTAACACCCCCAAATATCATTATGAATGTATAAATTTATTTGAGATTGTTGGCTGCTGTTTCTCTAGTTCATATCAGTCATCCTATGCTTGCTCCTTACTACTACTCCTATGTATAAATGGTGAATCTAATGCAATGTATCACAATGCAACTAATCAGTTTGCTATTAAAAAAGGTCCAAAAATATCAAAACTTCCATCACATTTTTCAACAAAACTAGATATGTTTCATTATAATACAATTGCAAATATTAGTTTAAACGAGTACATAATACCTCCAAGCAAAACATCCTCTTCACGAAGCTGAGGCGACACCTGAGTTGTAACAACTTTGCCAAACCTCAATCCCTTCAACATCTTCTCTAGTCACAAAAAGCCTATCCCCACCACCCTCGATTTTCTTGATCACCCCTCGCTCCGAATCCTCGACTTTATCAATGTAATTCCTCCTATACATCTCTTCGTCCACAGTCTCCTCTACTCTCGACCACACCTCCAACTCCCCGTCTCTCCCCACAAACGCTTGCTTCCGGTAACAATGTATTGCAAAACTTCCACCACCGCTCCTCCCCACATCCCTCAAGCTCGAATTCTTCTCTTTCAGATACAGCCACGGATCGTCCGTCAACTTCCGCAAATCGGCCATGGCTAAATCTCCCGATTTCGAGCAAATTTTGAACAATGCCAACTCATCCAAATCAACATCCACATCCGCCAAAGAATCCCCAAACCGGCTGCTCCGACCCGACCCAGGCTCAAAGGTCTCCCAGACAACATCCCGGGTTCTCGGGTCCCACAGCCGGATATAACCCGCATACCCAAATGCCCCTGATGCAATGGAGCTTCCCACCAAAACACCTAAATCGGAAACATACGTTAGCTTCGTCGGAACCATATATTTGGCGGAATTTCCCGGCATCCTCCCGATTTCCGACGATATCTCCATCGTCGATTTATCAATCATCAGCACGCAATTCTCTCCGTGGTGGCAATCGTAGGAAGCGAACACCGAGTCGACCGAGTCGGTAATCGCGTGGACTCGGGCTTTATAAACCCTCACATCGGACGGGTCGACCCAGTCGATTGAGTGGACTCGGCGCCCATTTGCCATATTGTAGAAATGCAATCCGGGTCCGTGGAGAGATCCGATTGCGGCGATATCAGATTGGATCCTCTTCACTGAATTAATGGAATCGAAATGCGTCCGCGCCGTCGCCGTGTGGCTGAGATTCCAATCGTAGACCGTGATCTGGCCGCCGTGGGCCGCCCAAAGCGATCCGTCCGATTCAACCGCGTTGAAATCCGAAACGACGCCGTCGGAGGAGGGTTTGAGAGTGGTTAGTAAGGAGGCGTCAATTCCGTTTAGTCGGGTGGGAGCTAGGGCGGATCTGAGATGCGACTCAATGCCGAAGTAGAGTGCCTCGTCGATGAGCTCTTGGTTGGAGAAGCGCTTGGCGGTGGAGGGGAGTCGATTCGAGCGGAGGAGAGAGAGGAGGACGGAGAAGATCTCCGGGTCACGGTCAATGAAAACCGGATCGTGAGCAGACCGGTTTGAGAGCGCGTATAGAAGAGAATCCGGTCCGCCGGAGCGGAGAGTGGAGACGGTGGTTTCGAATAGCTTGCCTCCAACGTTGAGCTTGATACGATCGCCGGAAACGGCGGCAGGATTTAGGCCGTTCATCTACTTCGGTGTTTCAGGGGAATTCCTAATTAGGATTGAATTGAAAACATTTTGTCTCGGTAAATACGGTTATCTTGAAACATCAGTCGAGTAAAACAAGACCATCTATTTTACTATTCTCTCAGTCCGCTATTAAATACTCATTCCGTCTCAGATTTATAGTCACGTTTAGTTATGACACGGATTTTAATAAATTGGTAGAGTGTGTAATTAATGAATTGAAATAATGGAGTGTGTAATAAATAAAGTGAGATGGTGGAGTGTGTAATAAATGAAGTGAGTTGGTTGAAGGTGCGTCCCTTTTTGACTTTTTGGTTTTTTATTTTTATTTCGGTTTATTTTTGTGTTGATAATGACATTTTTTGGGTGTAATTTTAGTGAATAATAGGGTAAAACTTTATGTCCAAATATGGAAAATTCTAAATGTGACTATAAATGTGAGACGGACTTTTATGACAAAATGTGACTATAAAACTAAGACGGGGGAGTATCACATATTTGATGACATAAATTTTAAGAAATTATTTGATTTTATAAAGTAAAATGACTTATAAATTTGATGGAATATGTGACATTTAATGCCAGTTGTAGGGGGTACCTGATACTCCCTCGTATAAAAAAAAAAAAAAAAAAAAAAGCTAAATTTTCTATTTTTGGATATTCACCAAAATATATCTAACTCTAAAAATAAAAAGTTTTAGATAAATATTAACCACTACACATCATTCTAAATATAGATTCCATAATCCACTAACATTACTTTCACCACTTTTTCTCCTACTCTCTTACTTTACCAATTGTGCATTAAAATTTGTGCCGTTTATAACTTTGTTTATTTTTTGTGTACTTCCTTTGTCCTACTCAAAATATCTACATATTTGAGTAGCGTAGGATTTTTGGAGGAATTGTTAGATAAAATAAGTAGATGGATATCTTGAGTGAGACAAACTTAAAAAAGAAACATGAATATCTTCGATGAAACAAAAGGAATTTATTTTTTCTCTCTAACTTTATCTATTATTTTAATATTCTTTTATTTTATTAAATTTGTATTAAAATTTATCTCATTTAACAGTTTTATTTTTATAAAATAGAAAAGTATAATAATATTATACATTCAAAATGAAGAGACTAATATTGTACATTTAAAATGAAGAGAATAAAGTAAAATTAATTATATTTTTTTTATATAAACTAGAAAGTACTACCAATTAGAATGAATATTCAGAAAAAGGAAATATATTACTGTAAATGTGAATGGGAATTTCACAAAATAATGTTAAAAATAGATGAAAAAATAAGTAAAATATAATTCTTATTTTTATAAAAATAAAATGAGTAGAAACAGTTAAATTAAATTGTGATTCATACTTAGAACAGAGATTTAGAATATTGACAATCATTTAGTACTACTACAAATTGAGCGCAATATAACTAAAATTCTTTCGTATACTACATAAAAACCTTAATCACTAAAACATAAAAAACTTACAATATCATCTACCCTTCATATTGCGAATCTCGTAAAAGATATCTAATTTTATTTAGTTTGTTCTATAAAAACGTCACCCTTCCATTTTTGAAAAGTACTAAATCATGATTACAATGTAGGGATTTACAGCAGAAGACTTGTTATATTAAGGCTCTATTTTACTAATTAAAAGTTAAATAGGTGTGTCTAAATCAAAATCTCTATAGAAATAATTAATTAAATAAAATTTATTCAGAAGGTAAAATACACCCCCTTCACAAAAAATATACTCCTACTAGTTTTACCATTACGGGTCGTCCACCAGAATTAGACCAATTTATATATATATAAAGTTTTAAGCATTAAAATACTACTAATAATGTGGATACACAATCCACTAATACTACTTCTCCCTTACTTATTTCTCATCTCTCTTACTTAACTAATTATACATTAAAACTCGTGTTACGCAGTGGCGGATCCAGGTGGGGTCGGATGGGGTCGGCTGACCCCACCATCATCACCGGAGAATCACCGGATATCACCCTCCTTCAACTACCGAGTACCGACCCCACAGTGCCAAGTCTCCTGTCTCCAGTCACTGGCTAACTGATGTGCGCTAAATCTGCTGTGGAGAAGACGATAGAACTAATTGAATTCTTATCTAGGAATTGGGCTTCACAAAATGGGCCTGCCTCACCTACTAATTAGGTTGGCACAAGTTCCAACAAATTTCACCCTACCACATATCTATCTATACATATACAAAACCCGAGTTTTGAGAGCAAAATGTAAATATTTATGAATCATGGGTACATTTTAAATTTGTATTCTTATAAAAAACTGAATTCATAATAAATATGATTTGTAACGGGTCATTTATCATGATTATTAATCATTAGTAATATATAAATTGATTGGTATTTTCATGAGAAGAAGGTTCGTTGTGTCGTAAATATGATTATAACGGTTTATTAAATTGATTGTCAATTATATTCATAAAACATAAATTTGTTGGATTATAAATGTGGTTTGTAACTGTAGTTATGCTTTTTTTTTCTATTGATGTTTGAAGTTAGAATTTGAAATGAAATCAAGTTTTAATATCGATGCTTTCTTATATTATTCAAAGAGCTTTAAAAGTGCATTAGTTTAATTCAAATTTTATATAAAAAGTTTCAGTTAAAATACATAAATTTTGGTATATAAATACCGAACATTCACAACCGTGAGAATGCAGTCTCCAGAATTGGAATTTATTTGCAAAAAAAGAAAGCAATAGGAAAGAGAGGTACTTCTCTTTTAAGTTGATGTATAGACCTCATGGACGGGGGACATGCTATCATATTTGTAGAGTTGTACGCCTACCTTAACTCATCGGATCTATGTAAGAGTTGAGAATATAGATTTTAAGCAAAGACTTGCGCTGCAATTTTAACAAGTCGGATCATTGGCAGCTAGGGCGCGATCCTTGGAGAGACAGATGATAAGGAGATGTAAATAATGAGTGAGTGGGACTAAAAAAAAGATGTTGATATCAACAACGAGCTCTCATTTGGTAGCTTCTTATCCACTTTTTCATTGACTATCTTTTTCCATTACTGGATTTTCTTCCATAATTTTTTTTTTTTTTTCCATTATGGAATTCACATTCCTTATATGATCTACAACATAGCAATACTACATCGGTCATAAAACTGAGATATATATACAATACATTTTAATTTTTAATCTTATATAATGATATTATTTATTATTTCATTTAGTTTATTTACAATATCAAAATAATAAAACCAAAATATTTAAGTCGCGCATAGCGCGAGGGTTAATACTAGTCGCTACTAATACACGAGAATACAAACTACTTCTGTAGCATAATGACTTTGTTTAACGCCGCTACTAATACACGAGAATACAAACTACTTCTGTAGCATAATGACTTTGTTTAACGCCTATTAAGAATTCATTAAACATTCAGTTTTTTATTATAGATTTAATTGTTTTGTTTGCCTTATCCTTAATGAGACTAACTTCAGAATGTTATAGCTTGTGATAAATTATTAGAGATTAAAGATTGAAACTAAATCACAAATTTTATAGAGGATTGATCGTGTATCTTACTTCTGTTCAAGGGAATATTATTTCTCATTAGTTTGTCGATTGATTAAATTGGTCTTACTTTATATCAGTATCGCGATAAAACAACACAATATCTGTTGAAAGAGTATTTTCGATAATAAAATTTGTGAAGTCAAAGCTGCGAAATAAGTTGAAAGATGACTAGTTGAATGACATTTTGATGATATACAATGAGAAGGAGACCATGTTTGCAAATATTTTCAATGAAAAATTTTTGAATCGTTTTCAGAATATTGATATTCGTAAAAGTAAACTATACCGCATAACATAAGATTGTAATTTTATATGTTATGTATTTTTGCAGAAATATATTTACTATTATACTATTTATTACTCCCTCCGTCCCGCTTTAGCAGTCTCATTGACTTTTCTGCACTCGTTTTGCAAAAATGATACTCCCTCCGTCCGCCATTAGGAGTCCCGGTCACTTTTGCGCACTCATTTTGTAAAAATGATAATAAATAGTTAAAGTGGAGAAATGGTAAAGTGGGAGAGAAAATAATGATAAGAAGACTCTTGTCAACATTATTCTCTCTCTTACTTAACCATTTCTCCACTTTAACTATTTATTATCATTTTTACAAAAGGAGTGCGTAAAATTGACCGGGACTCCTAATGGCGGACGGAGGGAGTAATAAATAGTTAAAGTGGAGAAATAATAAAGTAAAAAAGAGAATAATATAGATAAGAGCTTATCTATATGCTTATCTATATTATTCTCTTTTTTACTTTATTATTTCTCCACTTTAACTATTTATTATCATTTTTACAAAATGAGTGCAGAAAAGTCAATGGGACTGCTAAAGCGGGATGGAGGGAGTATGTTTTAATTTGACCCTACGATTATCAATTCTTGAATCCACCATTGGTGTTACGCACCACTATATCTATTTTTTTGTGTACGGCGGAGGCCGTACTAATTAATACCGTTATTTTTCGTGTTTAATCCCCTGTCTAACGATAGAATAAAATCAGCCCAACAATAAAAAATAAATGGGCCCAAGGCATTTTTAATAGAACAGTCTAAACTCTTACTCCGTATTTGACTTGGTTCCAAAATAAATAAATTATTACAACCCTAAATTAACTCATAGACCTTTCTGCCCAAAACAATTAGGCTCCGTTTGGTACACGGAATTGGAATTGAATTGGAATTGGAATTCTATGGAATTGAATTGAATGGAATTGAATTACAATTCAATTCCAAATCCTTTGTTTGGTATACTTAAAGAATTGATATAGAATTGTAATTCAATTCCAAATTCTTTGTTTGATATACTTAAAATAATTTCAAATACTTTGTTTTGTTTGGTATCTCAAGTTATTATTTAAAATAACTATCTTTGAGAATAATCACACTCACTCGATGTATATTATATTCTTCATGTAAGTTGAATAAACAGATACAAAAAATTATTATATTCCAATGATCAAAAATATTTTCCATTGACTATGATATATAATTCTTAATATAATAACAATAATAATAAAAAAGATAACGATGAGTAATACTTATATAGGAGTATAATTATCTAAAAGTTCTCATCATATCAATACATATGCATATATTATTCAAATAGATATTAACAATTTGCATTCTGTAAAATACTATTCCTTCATCCTACTCAAGTGGTAAAAGAATATAAGTAAAGAAGTACTAGTATACTAATGTTGTAATATGACATCTAAAAATCAATGTAATATGAGACTGAGAAAGGCTGTGCCTTGTGACAAACAACAATAATCGTAACACAAAAAAACTACAAGAATCTTCACACCTACAAATATAATCACAATATAAAACAAACTTGCATAAAACAATGAAAACAGTACATAGATATGAATGCCAGTACATAGATATGAATGTCGATAATAATTAGGAACAAACAAGAAGTAAACCATACGTAACAAGTGATTACAATAGTTTCATAAGAACATCCTAAAAGTTAGTTTCGCCTATTTTGATAATGGAGAAACATAGCTTCGGCTAGACTATCCCTAAACCTAGTCCACTCATTTGTAACTTGAATAGTAGTAATCCGATCTGAGTGTTGAGTCTCTTCCATCTCATTATGATAATCACGACTCTCTTCCTCTTCATCATGATCATCACCTTGATGAGTAACTCTTGTTTGAATCTCAGCATCAACCTCGGCCAATAATGGATCATTAGGCTCTTCTACTCGAATAAGATTGTGAAGAATAGCACAAGCATTGATGATCTTCACATGCGTTTTGACATCATAAAAAGACACTTCTCTAAGAATTTTCCATCGCTTTTTAAATAGTCCAAAAGCTCTTTCAATCACATTCCTAGCAGTTGCATGCCTGAGGTTGTATAACTCCTTAGGATTTTGTGGATTATTGCCTCTAGTGTACCACTCATTGAGATGGTACCGGATACCTCTATAAGGAGCTAGAAAGCTTGGTCCATTCGTATATCCCGCATCTACGAGATAAAAAATGAAATTTGATTATTCTTTTAGGGCTTAAAGAGTATAATAAATTGAAAAAAATAAAATTTTCTAATCACAACATACCTTTGGGAACTATGAATGGATCTTTTCTAACAAGCGCATCTCGTAATACTGGGCTATCTGCTGCAGATCCTTCCCATCCCGGTAAAATAAGTAAACTTCAAGTCACGAGAACACACAGCCAAAACATTGGTTGTCAACCTACCCTTTCTATTTCTATATCTTCCTTGATCTTTCAATGGAACACTTACTTCAACATGTGTTCCATCAAGTGCTCCGAGACAATTCTACATCATGAACGTACTATTTAATTAATATAACTATTAAATTGATTTTAAAAAAAATAAACAATTAGAAATAATACTTACTTCAAACCAATCCCATTTTTCATCCTCGAAGCTTTCCATTACTGTTTCTCGTTGGACAATATATTGCCTTCCTAATTTTAATATAGCATTTAATACTATATGGAAGTATCGACTAACAGTCTCTCCGGATCTTGCGAAATCAAACCCAACTTTACGGTTTGTTAAATTAAAAGAGAGGACATACAAAAACATGGCAACTACTTCTTCAACTGTGATATTTTTTGATTTTTTCAATCCCAACTCTTTTAACTTGGAACATAATACAGTAAAGCAATGCCTAGTCAGTCTGAGTTGATCCTTACAAGCCCGGTCACTTCCATAATAAAGTCTTCTTATATATAATTCTCGTGCTAAGCCAAAGTCGGAACTTGGTTCTTTCACCATGTGTTATTCATGCCATTGACCGACTAAGGCAGCAAAATTCATAACTTGATGAGTAATGAATATCTTACTAGAATAATTCTCATCGTCACTTTCTTCACCCGAACCAGATGTGTTGATATCCATAAACTAAAGTTAAAAGGTAATAAAAAGTTATAAGGAAAACATTATATCAAATTGAACATGGAAGTGAACAAGGCTTTGCTATCAATGGAAAATGAAACATGTTGAGATGTATCACTAGCAGGATAATTTTTATAGATAACTTTTCCTATATCCCTCTACTTTTGTGCTCAACAAGCATCATCAATCATTGCAATTAAATGAAGCAAAGAAAAAAAAAAGCACCAATTAAAGTTTATCCATTTCGAATTAAAGTTTGGCAGAGTGCTGTAAAAAATCCTCTAGACAAGGGATAACAAAGTAATGAAAACAATACTTGAATAATGAACAACCATACCTTATTATTAGCTTTGCTGGTATATGCGGCTCTCACCTATATAAAACCAAAAGAAAGTTTTAGCAAACTGGGGTGACACTGACAACTAAATGATCATAGGACCAATACATAAAGAGGTCATTTTCATTTGCAAGCTATATTCCTAATCAAAATGGAATTATAAGTGGAACATACATAGCATTTAGACAACCCACCGGCCAGTCTCATGCAACCAGCAATAAGAGATGGACAAATGACAACTCATCATGGATTCGAAAATATATTATTCCAGTTGATAGCCTTTTTAGTGAATATATGTTTACATAAGTTCTATGTATACAGATCCTTAAATTTGTAGTAGTTAGTTTGTACATAAAGGGTGATATTATGAGATAACAGATATTGAAGGAAAACTGTGCATGTGAATGTTGTGTGGAGCTCATAAAAATGGTTCCTTTCTGAAGTAGGTAATATTGCACCTGAACTTATGTTTGAAAGCAATATTTGTAGGACTTTTGCTACTGAATCATCCAAGCAAACGGTATCCTTTAACTACAATACCTCAATCCACAAAGACCAACTAAAACAATCCACATTTTTATTTATATATATACGAAAATACACAAACCCCCAAACCCAAAAAGACCAATTACCAACAACTACAATCGATTTGAACAAAAAGTTCGACGGATCTGGAAGAAAAATGGAGATTTAACTATAAAATACTAGCAAAACTGAAACAAATCAAGCACGGACATGAAGGGGTAAGAAATTCGAATTTTCTGCAATAAATAATACCTGAAGATCGATTGTTAAGAGATGAGGAAGCTCTCCAATGAAGAGGAGACTAGGGTTCCGCCTGTCGCAGAGAGAGAGAGAGAGAGAGAGAGGGCGAGAACAAAGCACAGTGATTTGTGACCCGTTTCTTTTGTTTGACCCGGTAGGATCCGCGTGTTTTCAATTTGTGACCCGTGGAATTGAGATGTTGGGTTTGAAATTCTTTATTTTAAATTTGGAATTGAAATCAAGGAATTCAAAAATTTGGAATTACAATTCAATTCCAAATCTGTATATATTTTGGATACCAAACAATAAATTTGGAATTGAAGCTTCCAATTCCAATTCCATGAGTTGAATTCCGGATACCAAACACAGCCTTAGTGTACTCGCCATCACTCACATTAAACTTCTTACCCAATTTTGAAACAAAAAACAAGGCCCACATATCTTCTCTCAGTTAGGCCGCTCCCTTCTTCACAATTGAAACCCCCAAAATCAGGCAGCCTCTCTCTCTCTCAAGAACTGAACGCAGATTCCATAATTTACTACTTCTTTTTCAAGAATGGATCCTACTTCCCTTCCCCTGAATTTATTGTCAAAATTGAAGAGGATTCCAAGATGGAACTGTCAAGTGTCAAACGTACCATACCCACAACATACCAAATAAGGAGATTGTGACACCCTGAATTTTATTGAGATAAATCAGACTTAGTAGCATAATTAATTTCTTTTAGAAGCTGCGTGAATTTGTAATTTTTAGACTATCGTGTGATCTCGACCTTTGAATACTAAGTATTTTATTTTGGGAACGAAGTGCAAGAATGAATTACATGTGGTGCTCTTATTAAGGAAACATTAAAGTACTCCATCCGTCCCACAAAGATTGTCCCATTTTTCCATTTCCGTCCGTTCCATAGAGTTTGTCCGTCCCATTTCACTCTTACCATTTTTGATAGTGGACCCCGTATTCCACTAACTCATTCCTACTCACATTTTATTTTAAAACTAATACTTTAAAAGTAGGACCCACATCCCACCAATTTTTTCAACTCACTTTTCATTACATTTTTTAAAACTCGTGCCGGGTCAAAGTGGGACTATCTTTGTGGGACGGAGGGAGTATTTGTGAAGATTAAGAAAATTGGATGCAAAAGAAAAATATCAGAGAATAGCTTGTTTGGAGAAAATAGGAATCAAGGAGTGTTATTTCAAGAATGATGGAGATACAAATGGTACATGCTATACAAGTTGTAATATGTAAATGGAAGGGACAACACATCCCAAGCTACTCTACCCTTCCTAGCTATACAAAAGATTACATCCTTCTTTTCCTCTCTTCGCCTCGATTCCTCCCCCACAAAGCTCCAAGTTTGACAGCCATGATCCCTGCAAAGTAACACAAAGAAGGATATTAGAAATGGATCACACAAAGCACTAGAGTTGGAGTTTCACTAAAATAGTATTCCCTCCGTCCCGCTTAAGATGACACGTTTTCCTTTTTAGTTTGTCCCAACTAAGATGACACATTTCCTTTTTTGGTAACTTTCTCTCTCCAATTAATACACTCAACCACTTTTTTTCACTCCTATTAAAATATCCATCTTTCTTTATCTCTCTACTTTAATACTTACACTCACCTTCTCTCTCTCCAATTAAACACTTTAACCAATAACTCCTAAAACCCCGTGCTTGCTAAGCAATTTGTCATCTTAGCCAGGACGGAGGAAGTAAAATGCTAGGATTTGTAGAATCCTTATCATCACACAAGCTGTCAAGGTTCAAGGCTTGGGCAGGAAGCAAGCATTCTCAAACCTCCCCATCTTAGAATAGAGACAATGAGATTACTAAAGTGAGGTCATCGCCTAGGCTCAAAAATAGCAAAGTAGATCCTCCGCAAAACCGAAGCTGATGAAACAGCAAGGATGCAGCCCCAGATTTCACCAAATTAGAAACAGCATTTGGATTAGCACTTAATAGAGAGTAAGCTGGCAGCCCCAAAAATAGGAGGCTTTGCCCCCAAGTTTCCAACACAAAAGGCCTATATAAACTGCCTCCCCACCCCCTTTTTCCTCCACCATTTTGACAACCCAAAATTTCACAAACATAAGAATTTCAGCAAGGAGGAGCAGTGGCAAGAGCAAGGAGTGGCAGCCAAGAAACTAAGGATTCACCAAGTAAGGTAATCCCCCTCAACACCCCATTACTCTTTGAATCATGATTAGAACAGCCACAACATAGTTCAAGAACTTAGTAACACAAGTGTTGACTACAAGATCAGTAGCAGGCTAAATGCTTAAATCCAGAATCATAACAGTAGCAAGCTTCAATAGATAACACCAACACTTGGCAAACATTGAATAATTTCATATTAGTGAAGCCCAAACTCTTAGAATCATAGAAGCAACACTTAGCATAGCAGGATAATAACAAGCTTGTTCCAGCAACACACAAGTTTCCAACTGAATCGTCAATCGCAAACTCGGAACTAACGGAGTAAGTAAAGGGGCTAGGGGGAAAGGGACTTGGCTTAAGGACAGAGGCTGTCCGGCGACGAAGCGAGTGCCGACGCAGCAGAGGCGGGGCGGTCAGCGGCTTCATTCGCCGAGGCTGACGGCGTAGGCGCGATGACGACCCTAAGTTCCACGCACGACGGAGGAAGAGGCGGAGGGCGAAAGGCGACGCCTTTCCCCTGTCGGTGACTTCACCGGGAAACGAGAGGACCGGCGGTGAGCTCGGTGGCGAGTGACGGAAAAGCTCCGGCCTTTGGCGAGAGCCAGCACGCCGGCGGAACTCCGAAATTCATCGAGGTAGGTGCGATTTCGCCGGAAAGGAGGAGAGGCGCTGCTCCTCCTCAAATTAAGGGTTTCTAATTTGGGGAAAATGTGATGTGAATAGAGTTGAGAGAGAAATAGAGAAGAGGGCCGGGGGACGGCTGGCGCCGGCGGAGCTCCGACGACAGATTGGAACGGCGATTCCGCCGATGAGGATTGGGAGGCGCCAGGCGCCGCCCCTGATTCAATTGGAGGTTTAAAGAAATGGGGGCATTTCTTTTTTTCTTCTAGAGTAAAAGTTAGGTTTCATATTTGTACTGGACATTTTTAAAATTCGACTTTGGAGAGATGTATTAAGGTCATGCGTCTCCTTTTAATAAAACGCACGAGCGTCACACGTTTTAGGATAAGACGTATAGATCTCATGCGTCTTTGAGTTTTTTATTTTATTTTATTAAAAGACGCATAGACCTCATGCGTCTTATAGTAAGACGCATAAACGTCATGCGTCTCTTCTTCGAACTTAAAACAGACGCGAGGCAGAGGCAGTAGCTTCATTCTGCTTGAGAGAAAGAAAGAAAAGGGGCAGGCGATTTGTTGGGCGATTTTCGGCGATTCTCGCCGATTTCCGGCCATTTCCTCTTATTTTTCGGTAAGTTTTGTTCAATCTTTCAACATTTCTCACTTATTCGTCATTTATTGCATAACATTAGGGTTTCTAATGCCAAACTTGTCAAATTTACTAAATTAGGGTTTATAGAAAAAAATTGTCCCTAATTGTTATTATGTTGTATATTTTTTTATGCAGAAATGATGCCAGTATTTGTGAGTTTATATTGGGGTGGTAGAATAGTTCAACTTCCTCAAGTGGGTATTGGTTATGATCCACCTCGTACGAGAGGCTCCATCGTATTGAATTCATGTGTTTCATTCTCTGAATTAGTTGCAATGATATGTGCTAAGATAAGAGTAGATATGAATCAACATTCCATTGAAATATCATGGAGGCATTGTCTCTTTGGTACCAGTATGAGTTACATATGTACTGGGGTTGACAATGATAAAAGTGTGGTGTTTATGTTCATTGAAGCTCCAAATTCTACATGTCATATTGAATTATTTCTTGAGTATTCGCCATTAAGAAATTTAGAAACCCCAAAGAAATGGGATTGAGAGAAAGGGAGTTCTCGGTGGAGAAGAGGAGTGTATTATTGAGTTCTTAGTGGACTTAATTATTTAGTCTTGGGCCAAGTTGATTTTAATTTATGAAAGTGGGCCGGTTCTTGTTGATAAAGGAATGTAGTTGGGGATGCCTCATTTTATTTTAGTGAATAATAGGGCCATTTATTTGGGCTAGAATATAAGTGTTGGCTACCCCATTGTTGCTTAAGTTTTGGGCTAGACTGAATAAATGGATAGTGGATCGATGCATGCTGATGAATACAGAAATAAGTTGAGATTTTAATAATATGGCGCCGAGGATTATTTATGATGGATTGGAATAAATTTAAGATTGAGTTGGAGCTCAATTAATTAATTCCTAAATAATTTAGTAAATTTCCAAAGATGGAAAGTGATGAAGTGGAAGACCCGAAAGCAGACCGGCGTCGCCCCGCGACGTCATGGGCGGCCTTAAGAAAAATTCAAAGAAAAGATTTAAGAAGGGATTTTCCAAGAATCCATATTTTATTAAATGCTCAAGTATATTTGTTTTAAAGATTATGGAATTTCTCCGAATTTAGTAAAATGAATAAATAAATTCTACAAAGTAATGAAGCCGAGGTGGGATTTAGATAATCCTATAAGCCGAGACTGAGATATAGTGGTACCCAATAGTAGGATGCATGCATTCTTCTAAGGCGAAATAGTTCAAGTACTAATTATCGCTATGTATTTTCAAAGGATAAATCGCTCAAGGGCAAGTGAGGTCAAAACGAATAATTGAATTGAAGAATAAGCATACCAGGTGAGCTTTCTTTAATATCCAACACATTAGTTTGGGTATAAATCAAATACTTGCAAAATTATGAAAAATCATCTTTTCTCAAAATGGAGCTATGATTCTTTTCAAATTGTTGTCATGCCATAAATATTTTGTTTTGATGACTGGAATTGAATTGAATGTCATGGAATGGAATGTGATTGAATATCATGGAATGAAATGGGATTGAATGTCATGGAATTGAATGTCGTGAAATGAAATTGAATGTCATGGAATTGAATTTCATGGAATGGATTCACGAATCGAATGGATTCACGAATGGAATGGATTTATGAATGGAATGGATTCACGAATGGAAATGGATTCACGAATGGAATGGATTTATGAATGGAATGGATTTATGAATGGAAAGGATTTATGAATGAATGGAATGGATTGATGATTGCATGGAATGGATTTATGAATGAATGGAATGATGAATGATGAATTATGAATGATGAATGATGAATTATGAATGATGAAAGAACCTAGTCTGCAGTCGAACTTTTAGCTCCCAAAAGAACTTAGTAAGCTCGGGCCTTTTAAGAAAAACCCCCGTGTGCTACTGTGATGGCTTGACAACTATATATGGTATGTTTTGATTTTCGGCATGTGTCCACTAAGTACTCTTGTACTCAGCCCTACATGTATTTATAAATATGCAGGTTGAATGTCAAGAGGATGGAGTGATGATCGGAGTCGATGTTATCAAGTTGATCTTCCAACGATTCGTGTCTTCATACACGAAGTCGTTTTGTAAGGACTTATTCCGCTGTGCTTTTAGAATTGTAGAACCTCACCATCAACTCTGATTTGTTTGAGGTGATGTTTATTCTATTTTTCAAGACCATGTAATGAAATACTTGGCTTCTATGATATCAATCGACATTGGCCTTTGTACAAATTCTCAAGTTCTAGCCCTTTTCCCCGCTTCTTTAATCCCTCTCATTAGTCGCGGTTTACCCGCTTTCGCTGCTATCCTTAGCAAAATGCGGTCGTAACAGAGATGATGCTATTAGAGGAAGATGTGTAATTGATTGGACAAATATTTGCTTAGGAATAGGTCATAATAGAACATAAAAAAGGTACATACGAGTAAATATGCTATCAGAACATAATAATGTTATCATCAGATCATATTTCCTATTTCAAAATATGCTACAAATATATGCAAAAAACATAGTTGAAAATTTAAACAATGATGATGGATGGCACATAACGAAAAGCATAACAACAACATGATTTAGTCATAAAAGTAACATAAAATAAAATATTTATGGAATAACTAATTTATAACATTTAAATGAAAACCATGCAATAAAATTGACCTCCATAAATCGTAGTATCTACACTTTCATCAAATGAAGAATCGTATTATATACACTTTCCATTTAAGAAGGTCTCGAAAGAAATAAATCTGGAAAAACATTAATAAATTTTGGGAGAAATCAATAATTAAGATTACAGGTAAATGTAGAATTTATCAATGGAGTGACAAAGGAGAAGAAGTTGAATGGCAATCTGGTACATTTAATGTATAATTTCTTTAATTTCAATTTTTTTATTTATATTAGTTTTTTGGTATATTTTTAAGAAATGGAATAAAAATGTGCAGATATTATTAAACTAACTTTTGTTTTCAGTGTTATAAAAATTAAAAAAATAAATTTAAGTATCTCCCAAATCTCTCTCTCTTCTTATACATGAGAACTCCTCCTCTCAAGTCCATGACGCAACCAAAAAATATTGCAACGGTCTAAATTTAAAATTCAAATACATCAGCGTCTCCCAACTATCTCTCTCAAAATTCAAATACATCAGTAAACTATCTCTCTCAATTGTGTGAATAACTTAATTTGCCACTTTTTGGTTTGGTGCTTGGTTTAAGTTAAATGTGAAAAGGAAAAGAGAGTGGATGAAGGGAATGGTCTGAGGAAGTTGGCTGATAAGAAAGAAAGAGATGCAAGAAAACAAAGAAGATAAAGAGTCAAGAACCGAGACAAGGGAGAAAAGGAGTTGAAATAGGAGTGGAATGAGGCTGACACAGTTCTGAAGATTTAAGGGAAGAAGAGATATCTGCTCGATCCAGGATATGCCAGAGATCCTGTGACGTGCAAAAGTTGCCCAGCACACCTGGTGACCCCCTTCCTTTTCACGTATTCTTCTTTTTATCTGTTGGTCGGTTTTTGTTTTGAGTTGTCTTCCACACTAATCCACAACTTGGATGTACGGCCTTGTGTGGTAAGAGGTTGCTCATGTATCTTGCTTTTGTTTGTGTTTTTTATGTGTTTGTTATAGTAGCAAATTGAGCATGCCTTAGTATGCTTTGTACCTTCCTAATTCCCTACATTCCAAGATACTTGCTATTGTCTGATAAGTTCGGTTTTTAACTACGTGATTCCAGTTAAGTGATTTAAGAACAATGGAATATTGAGTTTGAGTTTGGATATGTAATAGTCATAGAGGGAACCACCACTTATTCAGCTCCACCCTTTTCACTGCTCTCTCCTTTCTGTGCATCCACTGTTCCAGTTGTACGAGAGAGAGAAGAGGGAAGAAGATGGTTCCTCCTTTAGCAGTCGGCCACTACTCCTACACCACTGCCCATTCACACCATTCCCAACAATTCTTTCCCCAATTTGGCCCACATCTATAGAGGAGGGGACCATCTACAGAATCAGCCCTACCTCAATTCTTTCAAGAGGAAGTTTTCAATTCCCATGTATAAAAGTAATCCTCTGCCCTAATTGAAGGGGACGAGCAGCCGGTAAGGAAAACAAAATTCCTCCTTTTCCTTTCAATATGTGACAATCATAATTATTTATATTGAATTCATTTCCACTTTCGAATGCTTGCTAGTAGGCAAAATAAAACTTTGTCAATGTTTACCATTTCTTTTCTCTCCCAAAGATTGGTTGAATTCTGTTGTTGCTTGTTGCTAAGATTCTGTTATGATTGCAACAATTTGTTAGTTTAGAATTTCTGTAAGTTTTTTTTGAGAAGCTCTATTGAATTTCCATGTTTCTGTATATTTTTTCAGCATACATATGATCTACTTGCATTGCTCTCTGTTTTAACCACATTAGTTTAGAATTTTGCTGAGTTTCTTGTGCATGAAACTTACCCCTTTATATTATGTTTATTACATGAGTTCTTTAGCAAGTTCTTAAAAAGTTTGTATGCTCTTATATTAAGTTTGTGTGGTGCTAGACCTGTATCCATTCTTTTAATGGTCAAGTTGAACCTTGTAAAGATATTATTTTTGTCTGTTCTTAGTCATATTTTTTTACATGGATCTGCTATTTGCGCACATCCAATGTCAAACTCTTCAATTATGAGCAGTCCTTGAAAAGGTCAGTATGTATATCAAAATCAATGAGTTTGTTCCCTAGTCTGCATATTTATGATTGACTGGAATTGACATTATTCCATATTTGACCAGTAAAGAATTGTTCAGTTGTTCCAAGGAGAGTGGTCCTATCACATTTTCTATAAGCTCTGCTCTGGTGTCCGTTCTGGTCTCCAAGGTTTGTACTAAGCTTTTCCCCATTATTTAGTTTTCGACCTATATCTGAACCTTTTTCTCTTACATAAATGAAGATTATGGGAATGGTTCAAATATTTTTGGATGTGGTGATTACGCTGATATACTTTTTTCCATTATTATATCTATGGCATACAAAAAATCTTTGTTACCAGTTTGTATCATTTTTACTTAATAGTTGGTGTTTCATAGTTAAGAACCTATTTTCTTTAAAACATACCAAAGCACACGTATATTATTGATGATGCACAAGTCATTGCACTTTTCTCTTAATAAAACAATCATTTATTGTCAAAAACACATTTATAGCTTTTGTGGAACCATGGTTATTTTTTCAGGTAGGGTGAGGTTATGAAGTGCTTCTGAACACAACTATCTCAATCCGAGTGAATGTTTGCAGATCCCAAACATTGATAATGAACAAAAGTTTCATAATCTTATGGTAAATGATAGATCTTGAAACACCCATTTGTTTTTCTCGTACTCACTCATTAGTCAACCAACCAACCACTTTTGTGTCTTAGGTTTGAATCTTTAGTAAAGAAACTGATGTACTGGTGGGAAAAATTAATTCTGGCATATGTTTTCACCCCTTGAGTAGCCTTGGATTCTATAACGATGACTAGAAACGCATCAAAATGCTTGCTGCAGTTTTGTGGCTGGGAAACATCATTTCTTGTAATTGAGAATCAAAAGAACATCGAGGTTTTTCGTGATGAAGGTAACTGTAGTTCTTTTTCCCAATCCTCTTTAATTAGTCCTCATCTTTCCAAAGCTTTAGTTTTTGTTGTATATTATTCGGGAAATAATTAGTTATATTGAAGGGAAATTCTCATTGGGGATCTACTATGGGAAATCATAATTGTACTAGAGGATTTGCTTGCATGACAAATTTTTCTTTACGTCAGATAGCATATTAGGGATGTGGTGGTGCGACGGCGACATAGCAAATTCAAATTAGGTCAGATATCCATTAATGTATAGAGACATACAGGAGAAGCGAATAAATTGCAAATCCTAGAAGATTGATTTATGTAGGGAGCAGAAAGCTAGGGCAACACCTAGATACATTATGATTACCTAGATACATCAAGATTATGTTTATGCTTACCTTTTTTATTTAACAATCTAAATCAATTTCCCTATGTTTACAAATGCAGCTTGCTTGACGGGTTGTAGTGAGAAAGACCGGATGCTTACAATGTGAAACTAGAAGGTGCGAGAAGGTGCGAGTGGGCAGTGATGAAGTCACCAAATCTCCCTTACTTGAACAGGCTCTTAATTTTATGTATGTGTGTGCGCAGTGTATATTTTGTGCATATAATGTATGTATATTGTGTATAATGTGTGCATTTTGTGTATAGTGTGTGAAATTTGTTTGTTATGTGTACAATGACTGCAATGTATGTATTTTTCGTATAGTGTGGCTAGCGGTGTTTGTATTTTGTGTATATGTGAGTGTAGTGTATGTATTTTGTATATGTGTGTAGTCAGGGACGGATCTAGAAAATGATCATAGAAGGGGCAAAAATACATGTGGAGATATTTGAAGTGTTTGAGGAGGGGCATTTAAAGAAGAAACTAATATTAATTTTTTTCTACAATAGAATTTATACATAGATATGAAATTTTGAGGGAGGGCATTTGCCCCTCCTCCTTGCACGTTAGATCTGTCACTGTGTGTAGTGTGCATGTTTATAAGGCGTCGAATATATGTTTTGTGTGTGTGTTTATAAGGTGTGAATGATGTATTTGTTGTATGTGTATTTTGTGTGTAGTGTGTCTGTTTTATTATGTTTATAGTGTGTGTAGCACATTTTTGAAGTGCGTATATTTTGTTTATTATGTGTATTTTGTGTGTATACTTTGTGTATAGTGTGTGCAGTTGATAAGACTAATTTCATGCATCGGTTATAAGGATAAATTCTGTGATTTCCTGGGTCTAACAAACCTTTTTGAGCCAAGTGTGTAGAGAAAATGCCAGCCCCAGGAAGAAGATAGAGATCACCTGGTGAAGGAAAATGGCAAGGAAAATTAAGCAGAAGGATGAAAAGCAACTAGACTGAAGAGCATCGTTTGAAGGGCAAAATAGGAATCACAAAGAACAGTCTAGAAGCTTTATCCACTATAAAAAGGAGCACGCAAACAACATGAGAGATACGATCGTCACCTTTTCCAGCTCCTAGCTTAGGTTTCTATTTTTCTACACACTCATTTGGGGGAAATTTTCTGGGGGGTTCTCGTTTCATAGGAAGTGTGGGTGCAACACCGTCTCTACGGAGGCGAAGAAACAGTTATCCTTTATTTTCTGTCTACTTTTGGTACTCACCGAGTCCTCGTTGTTCGAGGCTCGGCTTTTGTGTTGTTTCTATCATTGGATATTTCGTATTTTGCAATGGATATTTCTGTTTATGTTTCGTTTATCTTGTTGTATTGTTTTAGGATCGATTTGCTGATCTTTGTTGGTTGATCTGAGTTTGAAGCTGGTTTGTGAGAAATCTGTTGTTGATCGGAGAAATCTACGTAGATCAGTGAAAATCTGAGGTGGGAATGATGTTTGGTGGTTGTGGATGGCTTGGATCCGGAGTGGATTAACCGTCCTGTGACTGGATCTGTTTGTTTGAAGTCTCATTTAGTTGTTTAAATTCTGCATTCTCGTTTTACCTCGTCTAGTAGCCGTAGATCTGCCTTAGTTTTAACTGTTCTTCATTTTTACTGCTTTTAATTCCGTCTGCTTAGTGTCGATTTACGTTTTTGCTCTGTTTCTTAACTGGTTATTTCCTGGTAAATGTTGAAGAAGTTGATGTCGCCGTTAGTATGTCCTTTAGTTAGTTATTTTGCAGCTTTTCAATCGTACTCTACCTTTTCAGAAAATGGTCCCCACATTCAGTTGTTTTCTTAGGTCTGGGTAATTTAGGGAATAGTTTTCTTAGATCTAGTAATTGTCTCGCTTGTTCAGGTTTATATGCATGTTTCCTGTTTCTGCCTAGAGCTAGCTGTTAGGGTAACATATTTCTATTACCATGTCTAGGAAGTAAAGCTCAACCCTAAAAATGCGTGGCAGCAGCCAACAAAAATAGTTCCCGAATCTTTGAACATGTTTATTTGCGCATTCATCTCTGTGGGATCGATCCCTACTTTCCTGTGCTAATTTTAGTATACGTGGTTGAGGGTTTTGAAGAAGTATTCTGTGTGTCCGACGACCGAGATCTTCCAACGATCCGTGAGTTCCTAGACCCTATGATCTAGTGGATTCGCTGGACTCAGGAAGTTTGATATTCCTTACTGTGCACACAGTCTAGCTACCAGTGACTTCAGCAGTGTGTATAAAATGTGTATATTTTATGTATAGTGTGCAATGTGTGTATTTCGTATGTAGTGTGTGTGTAAAGTGAGTTTATTTTCTGTACCCATGTTTGTTTTATGTGTAGTGTACGTGTGTATTTTGTATTTTGTGCAATGCGTATGTATTATGTGCATTTTATGTTTAGTGTGTAGTGTGTATTGTGTGCAGCGTGGTGTATTATTTGCATTTTATGTAGTGTGTAGTGTGGGTGCATATGGTGTAGTTTGTATAGTAGTGTTTATTTGTGTGCGTGCGCGTGCGTGCATGTGTGTATATTGTGTATAGTGGTTGTGCGTGTATATTGTGTATAGTGGTTGTGCGTGTATTTTGTGTATAGTGTGTAGTGGGTATCATGTGCAATGTGTGTTTTTATGCAGTGTGAAGCGTGTAAAGTGTGTGTATCCGTTTGCAATATATTTATTTTGTGTATGCATGTGTGTGCTATGTGTGTTTTTTGTTTGCGTGTGTATTTTTTGTTTGTGTGTTTGCAATGCGTGTATTTTGTGTAGATTATGTTTTGTTTAGTGTATGAAGTGTGGGTATTGTGTGTATATGTGTGTGTAGCGTTGTGTTTGTGTTAAGTATATTTTGTGTATTTCATGCAATGTATTTTGTGTATTGTGTAAGTGTGTTTGATGTGCATGTATACTGTGTGAACTTTGTGTATGTAGTGTGTGTATAATGCGTTTATACTTGTGTATAGAGTGTGTAGTGAGTGTTATGCATGCATAGTGCAAGTGTGTTTAATTTGTAGTGTGTATTTCATCTATTGTGTGGTTTTTTTTATAGTGTGTAATATGTATATTTTGTGTGTATATCGTATTTTGTATATAGTGTGTGTTTATATGTTGTGTAGTGTGTGTATTACGTGCTATTTATGTAATGTGTGTGCGTACAATGCATGTATTTGGTATATCGTGTATTTATTAGTGCATAGCGTGTATTTTGTGCTTAGTCTGTCTAATGTGTTTATAGTTGTGTATTTTTGGGTATAGTGTGTTAAGTACGTGTAGTTTGTGTAGTGTAATAATTTTGTGTATAGTGTGTTTAAAGTGTGTGCATTTAGTGAAGGTGCATAGCGTGTATTTTGTTCTTAGTGTGTCTAATGTGTTCATAGTGTGTATATTTTCTGTACTTGTGTATTTTGGATATAGTGTGTTAAGTGTGTTAAGTGTGTGTAGTTTGTGTAGTGTAAATGATTTTGTGTATAGTGTGTTTAAAGTGCGTGCATTTTGTGAAGTGTGCAAAGTGGTTAATTTGTATATACTGTGTAAATTATGGGAATAGTGTGTATAGTTTGTTGTTTTATGTATTTATCAGTTTGTTTTATGTAAACGTAGTGTGTGTGTATTGTGTGTATTTTGTATAGTATTTTGTGTGTGTGTATGTATTTTCTGAAGGTGCATCTATTTTATTATATTTATAGTGTGTGTGTAGCACAATGTTTGTGTTTTGTAATGTGTATAGTGTGTGTAATTGTGTTTGAAGTGCATGTATTTTGTTTATAGTGTGTATAGTGTGTGTTGTGCATGTATAGTAAAGTGTGGTTATAGTGTGTGTAGTCTGTTTATTTTGTGTATCGTGTATTTATCTATTTGTTTTATGCATATATACTTATGTATTGTGTGTGTGCATTGTGTGTGTGCTGTATAATATTCGTGTGTGTTTAAGTATGTATCTTCTAAATGTGTATTTTGTTTATAATGTGTGTGTGTCGAAGCTTGAGTTGATGATGTGTTGGAGAAGCTGGGGATCGATGTGACTGGGTTAGAGTACTACTATCGGATTCCTAGGATGAACTTCGAGGATGGAATGGTGTGGCATTTTTACAACAAGTTTGCAATCGAAATGGCAGAGTTAGGGGTTAGTGCTGGGGTGATAGATGTATATGTAATTCACCCCGGGGGTGTTGGTGAGGTGTTAACAGGCTCCTGAGAAAATTAAAAGTCCACTTAGAGAGCTTATAGATAGTTTAACCGCAAGTGAAGACGATGAGAGCGAAGAGGAAGGGGTATGGTAATGGTGATGATGGGGGGTCTGGTGATGGTGATGATGAGGGAACTGACGATGGTGAGGACGAGGGAGCTGGTAAGGGTGAGGGTGAGGGAATTGGTGGAGATGATTGGTTAGTACAGAGTTCAACACTGATTACGAGGTGGAGTGTGAGGAAGAATCTGACAAAGAGGCTTGTGGTTGTGAAGGGCAAGGGGAAAGGATCTCGAAAGGGGAAGAGCAAGGGGAAGGGAAAGGCTGAGGGAGTTGGAAAGGGAAAAAGGGAAAGCTAATGTTGAGGGAAGGGCTGTTGTGAAGGGAAAAAGAAAGAGTAAGGGGAACTGCAAGGAGAAGGGAAAGGAAAAAAGGAACGCTGATTCCGATGACAACAACGCGGGGCAGCCTACATTTGTAGACAGTGACTATGATCTAAGTGATAAGGAAGAGGACAACATCATGACAGCTCAAGTTGAGGGATGAAAGAACGTGGTGAATTCCATGAGACTTCTCGGTGATTGAGATGATGGTTGAGAGAGTGATGATCTTCACAGTGATTCGTATAGCTCGGGTGCGTGTGAGGATGACTTGGCGGGGTGAAGGTAATGTGATGTCGTCAGAATTGTAAGCCAAAGCTACAAGCCTGCAACAGATCTAAATGATCCAAGGTTGGAAGTAGGGCTGCGGTTCAATACGAAGGAAGATTTTACAGAACTTATTCGTCATCAAGGTGTCAAGTTGGGTAAGAAGTTGAGGCTGAAGAAGAATGACAAAATCCGTTGTGTTGCTCACTGCAGAGGGTTGTTGCGAAGTAAGAAAATTAAAGTAGAATGTCCTTGGACGGTTACCTTATCCTATAGGAGTGAGCTTGGCTGTTGGCTGATTTCAGCTCTGCATGGTACACACAAGTGTGGGGGTGCTTCTTACAACCATGGTTGTGCTAATGCCAGTACTTGTCGAAACTTTTCAAGGATGATATGAGGGTATTCATGGGGATGACGATTGCTCAATTTGTGGAGAAGGTGCATTGAGAGTTAAAGATAACAATTTCTCTGTGAAAGGAAAAGTGTGCAATGGCACGTGCGAGGAGACTGATCGAGGGTGATACAATCAAGCAGTACAAGAGACTGCATGATTATAGGGCAGAGATTTTGAGGACTAATCCAGGGAGCACTGTTGTCCTAGCAACTAGGCGCATGTCGGATGGAAACGACAAGTTCAATGGAATCTACATAGCTTATGGAGCTTGTAAAATTTCCTTCAAACAGCACTGCAGGCGCATCATAGGATTGGATGGTTGCCACCTCAAAGGACAAGGGAAGGGCATACTGCTCACAGCCATTGGATTAGACCCGAACGATCAGATCTTTCCCGTCGCATATGGTGTTGTAGCCATTGAGAACACTGATACTTGGAGTTGATTTTTGAATTTGTTGGTAAAGGATTCGGAAATCAAGTATTCAATCAAGTGGACATTCATCTTCTGACAAACAGAAGGTACAAATTTAAATTGTAAATTCTAGTCAGTTAACTATATTAGCTAATGTTTTTTCTTCGTCATGGGCAGGGCCTGATCAATGCTGTCCGAAGCTGCTGCCATAATGCCGAACACCGCTTCTGTGTATGGAATATGCACAACAACTTCAAGAAGGTTATCCCGTCCCCAAAGTTTAAAGACAAAACTTGGGAAGCAGCCCATGCAACAAACGTGTACGCCTTTGACAAGGTCATGGATGAGGTGAAAGAGCTAAACACGGCTGCACACACGTGGCTGTTCGCGCACACTTCGAAGGAGAGTTGGAGCCGAGCTTTCTTCGGATTTGTGGCCAAGTGTGACATTCTAGTCAACAACATTTCAGAATGTTACAACAGAGTCCTCTTGTTTGCACGGGAGAAGCCTTTGTATGGCATGCTGGAATGTATTCGCATGTATTTGATGGACAGGTTCACCTCCCGGTGGAAGATGGCTACAAAGTTGGAGGATTGTGTCGGGCCCAAGATATGGAAGAAGATTGAGAAAATAAAGGAAAAGATTGGAGATTGTATGGTAAGAGAGGCCGGTGAATGGGTGTATCAGGTGAACACCAAATTCAATGAGCAGTTCGTGGTTGATATACGGGATCGGAGTTGCAGCTGTAGGCGTTGGATGTCGACCGGGTTACCGTGTGAACACGGAATTGCTGCTATTGAGATGACGGCCGAGGATGTGAACTCCTTTGTAGCTAAATGCTACTCAACGGAGACTTTGCAATTGGTGTATGCGCCTATCATCTACCAGGTACATGGACCAGATATGTGCCGAGGACCCCCCATCCTGATATTATTCCACCAGACTTGACGCGATTGCCCGGACGCCCGAAGGGAGCAAGGCAAAAAATGGCTGAAGAAATATCTGAAAGAAGCAAAGCCAAAGCAAAGGCAGCAAAGATAGCCCATCAACTTGTCACAGCCCGGGATAAGGAGGATGGTGGACAGAGAATGTCGAGGAAGGGACTGATGCGGGAGTACAAGTGTCGGTTTTGTGGTAAAAAAGGACACAACAAAAGGAGATGTCCCCAAGGCATTCAATTGGAAAAGCTGAAAGGTATAACTTCTTTTTTGAACTATTTTCATTCAATTGTAAACCATAAAAATTAACACTTCTTTTCGAAACTATTTGTAGAGCCAACGGTTAGGAAGAAACGTAATCATGGTGAAGAACAACCGACTTGTACGTTGTGCTACCAACCCGGCCACAATAGGGCAACTTGTTCAAGTTTGGTTGTGCATATGTTTGCAGAACCCGGCTCCTCAAATGATGTTGCCTCCTCTGTTGCTGCCTCCTCCTCCTCTGTCCCTCCGAAGAAGTAAACACCTTGATGGAAGGGTGTTTGATGTTGTCATGTTGCTTTAAAAATCATTTGTGATGTTGTGTAACAAATACAATGAATACTTGCTTATTTTTGTGGTTTGATGGTTTTTGGGTGTTGTTGGTGTTAAGGCAGTGCAGTGCCTTATGGCAATATTTTTTTTTGGGATGTAATTCGACACTAACTGTGGTGGTTTTTGAATTTTGTTGGTGTTAGGATTGATGTTAGGATGCAGTACCTTATAACAATGTTTTTTTGATAATCTAAATGTTGAGGACCAATTCGAAGTAGAAAATGAATATGAAGGACCAATTTATATTTTATTTTGTTGTCCATTTAATGGTTCAATTTGATGTCAGTTTATTCACATAGTCGACGAAGTAACAATCACATACGAAGAAGCAATCACATAATGTATGAAACAAACATCAACTACAAATTTGTTAGCTTGTAAGTCTGCAATAGGTGTGCTTAAATGTTCAGGACCAAATGGAAGTAAATAATTTATATGAAGGACTACTTTGTCTTGAATTTTAGGATTGTCCATGTATTGAATAAGTTCGATTTCTGCCTATTTTTATGAGAAGAATAAGAAGGATTCACTTCAAAATTCAAATAGGAAACACTCCATCCATCAAACCATCAAATTACTTGAACATACAAATAAGTGCTACAACAACAACAACAAAACAAGCACCAAATCGCTAAACATTCACTAATTTCTGAATTTTATCCTTAATGTCGGTTAAAGTCAATGCCAAATCCTTTAAATCTACACCACCGAATGTGGTAGACAAAGAACAGGTCGCGGTTGACGAAGAAGAAGATGAAGAAGACGAAGAACAGGTCGCGGTCGAGCTTCGGCATCACGATTTGGCTCGAAGGTGTTTGGTTGTTGCAGAGGTGGAGAAAAAAAATTAGGGTTCTTGGGGAGGAAGAAGAAGATGGAGGAGCGGGAGAAAGGGGAGGGGGGGGGGAGAAATTTGAATGAAATAATAACTGTTGGAATTTGTGTATAATATTTACCCATTTTCACTATTTTCATTTAGGATTTTAAATTGTAAAATCCAAAAAAACAAAAACAAAAAAAAAATTGAATTAGCTACAGTAATTAAATTCAGCTAATCGGGTCAAATTTTTGCTAATTGACGGTTCCATCAAAAAAGGATGTAAAAGATAACATTTTCGTATGTTTTGGACTTGAATTTCGAAAAGTGAATGTTCTGGACCAAAATCGTATATCGGCCATATGTCTCATACTTCTACTTTCAATATGGTATCACGATCACGAGCAGGTTCAGGCTCATAAATTTTCATCATCGCCCATAGTATACCTTTCCGCGGAAGATTGCGGAAACAAACGAATACTTAAGGATTTATTTAGGTGATTATGTGATTAAATTCATTTTCGTGTAATAAATATAGATTTGTACAAGTTTTGGATAAATTTATTTTATTTTTATTTTTATTTTTATTTTTTATTTTTTTTTGGGAAAACGCCTTCAAGGCGGAGGGTTAGGCGGACCCTCAACCTGTACATATCCACAAAAAAAAAAAACGGTTACAACTTTGCCCAAAAGTGGCAAGGAACAACAATCAAACAATTACACAAAAGAGTAGATAGGGGACAATCCTCCACAATAGGTTCGACACCCATGTACTCTTGGGTAAGAAGTTCGATTACTTGTTTGGGGAAGCTCTCATAGCTCCTCATCATCTACTCGGATATAAGGTACCCCTTGCTGTTCCAGTTTGATGAGAGCCCGAAGATCCCTCGGTATTGTCCGGACATTTAATCTGTGAAAAGGGTCGTGAGGTGAGCTCATTGCTGCAAGGTGAGCTGCTACTTTATTGCCTTCTTTGGGGACTAGTGTGATTTTCAACGTGCAGTCTTTGCGAAGGAGAATGATTCGGGCCATGGTGTGTCTACTCTGGGCCGGACCCATTTCGGTTGAGTTGAGGAGGGCCGTTACTTGTGAAGCATCTGATTCAATCCATATGTGACATCCGAACTCGCGCGCAAGTTCAAGGCCTCGGAGGAAGGTAATTAGTTCAGCTTCCCTAGGGGAGTTGGCAGAGAGGGGGGTGGTGAAGGCCGTTAAGAACTCCCCTTGACGTCCTCGCACAATTCCGCCCCCACTTGCCCAGCCCGGGGCTGCCTTAAAGAGACCTTTAATGTTAAGCTTAATCCAAGGGGGATCAGGAGGGATCCACTTAATTTGCTTGGCAAAAGGCCCTGCTCGTCTTCCACTACTCCGCACCGGGGCCGGCCAAGGCAGGTTTACTCCCTCCCATTGCTTGGGACGAATGCGTCCAGAGCTAATGAGATTGTAAATGTGCATTTGGTTTTGCCAAATAACATTCTGTTCTTTGAACCGGGTCTCATTGTGCCGACTCTTGTTATGCTCAGCCCACAGGAACTACAAGATGAGACAAGGTATGACTCGGCTTAGGTGGTTCTTCTTTCTATGGTGTGTTCTATTAGCCCATTTCTCAAGACGATCTGGGATTGTATCTCCAATCCACAGGAGGTCGGTTGCACCAGTAAACCACCCATCAAATTCACTCCACACTTTCACTGCACCTTGGCCTTGGACAAAAAGGTGTTAAAGGGATTCAATACTAGGCTGAAGAGGGCAGCAATAGCATTTCGAAGCCAAGTCAATTTTCCTCCATTGGAGCTTTGTATCCACCGGGATGCGGTTTGAGAGGAGTCTCCATACAAAGATGGACATCGAGAGAGTGAGTCCCTCGTTCCATATGTCTCCTAGAGTTGGAATGATTGGCCTTTGAGACCGCATGGTTTCCCAAGCCGAGGCGAGGGAGAAGGTTCCTCGACTGGAAAGGGTCCATCTCGAAGTGTCCTTTCCGTCGTCGAGGATCGGCACCTAGGTGATTTCGTCAATGATCTGCTGCGGAAGACTGGCTTGCGTGTGTAGGAGTTGAAGTTTAGCCGGGCTCCAATGGCCATCTTGCCAGAATTCCGCAACCCGAGTTGTTGCTTTCATCCTCTCATCCAAGCAGAGATCTCTCAAGGGGACATCCTTGAGCCATATATCATCCCAGAATAGAATATCACCTTTTCCAATCATCCACCGGATTTATGGATGAGCCTGACCCCATGCTTTTGAGAGGCGCTTCCAGGTGGGGCTGCTTCTCCCCGATACCGAGGAGGTTATGGGCGATATGCTCCTACAGTATTTATTGTACATGTGTGTTGCCCAAAGGGAGTTTTGCTCCCTAAACCTCCACCATAACTTAATGTTAAAAGCTCTAAGGACCTCCGCAAACCTTCCCATTCCAAGGCCTCCCTCCGTAGGGGGAGGCACACCTGCTCCCAGCCGATCCAGTGTGTCCCTCAGCGCTCGCTTGTCGACCCCCAAAAGCATCTCGCAAGCTGTTGTTCCAGCATCTTGAGGGCCCCACTAGTAGGTTCAATAGCTTGGAAAATATGTAGAGGAATAGCCTCAAGGGTACTTTTGATGAGGGTAAGCCTTCCTCCAAAAGAAAGGTGTCTGTGTGCCCATCCGCTGATCCTTCTTGCAATCTTCTCCCGAATAAAGAGGAACATGTCTGTTTTCTTTGCGCCTCGGTAGATGGGGACGCCCAGGTAGAGGAAGTGGAATGATCCTCTCGGGAACCCTCCCTCTGCTTGGATATCGGGAGCCCAGTTTTCGTTGGCATCATCAATATAAAACGTGCTTTTAGAGTGGCTAATCTGCTGCCCCGAGACAGCTTCATACTCGGCTAGGCGTTCCTTGAGAAAGAGAAGTGAGTTAAGGTTAGCTTGTGTGAAGATGAGGATATCATCCGCGTACGCATGGCTGATTTCCCCATATAAATTCAAAATTCACACAAATTATTTTTTTTAAATGTGATTAAATTCATGAATCTTCTAACCAATTTCCCAAACTCCAATTTCTCAATTCATGTGGGCGAATTTCTTGAGAAATAATACTCCCTCCGTCCACAAAACATATACCACATTGTGAATGACACGAGTTTTAATGTGGAATTGGTAAAGTTATAGATAAGGGAAAAAAGTAAGAGAGAAGGGGTGTTAGTGGAATATGGGATCCATATTATTAGTAGTGTTTAATTGTGTTGGGTATCAAATGTGGGGATCTTTTTCAAACTTGGTCTATTTTTTGTGTACAACCAAATATGGCAAATATGGTCTATTTTTCGTGGATGGAGGGAGTAAGGGTTAATAGATCTAGAGACTAATAACCTATACCATTAAGAACTTAAGAATTAGATCTAGATCCATTTCCATAAATTAGGAGATATCTAAAAAAAATTCTCCTTTTCTTTTCCCACTATGTGGGCAAAAAAAATATGGTGACTAGAGTTAGGAATGAAGATTAGGTTTTCTTGTCTCATCCTATCATCTTATGTAGTGATTAGTGAGTTGTTTAGTGTGCTAGGTTTGAGATCCATAGAGATTGAACTTAGGCTATGTCTTACTTAAATTAATTAAAGTATAATTTTATATACTCATAAAAATGATACTCCCCCCATACAATAATTGTCGTTGTTACTGTGTGCACGGGTTTTAAGAAATGTAAAGAAAAGTTGGTTGAAAAAATTTGTGAAATATGAGACCCACTTTTTTATATTGGTTTTATAATAAAATGTGAGTGAAGTGAGTTAGTGGAATGTGTGACCTACTTACCATTTATGATAAAAATGAAGTGTGACAATTATTGTGGGACATACCGAAATAGAAAAGAGTTACAATTATTGAGAGACGGATGGAGTAATAAATAGTTAAGTGGTGGAGAAATGGTAAAGCAAGAGAGAGAATAATGTAGAGAAGACTCCGAATGTCAGTTTGACTCTTCTTCTCTATATTATTCTCTCTCATACTTTACTATTTATCCACTTTAACTATTTATTATCATTTTTATAAAACGAGTGCAGAAAAGTCAAAGTGACTCCGAATGTGGGACAAAGGAAGAATATCCAATAGGAGGTGTGATCAATTACTAACTTATCTCTTAATTGCTAACTACAACTAATTTAAGATCATAGGATTGTGGAGATCTAATGATCTATAAATTGCCATCTACTATTTTATTTTTTATTTTTTAATATTAAAAAGATAATAGTAGCAGTTATCAAATTTAGGGTTTAGGAACTAAATGTTAATATAGTGTATTAAGAGTAAATGCCAAAGCTGGTCCTGAACATATGCCCGTTTTATGATTTTGGTCCTATACTTTATCTTTTAAATTTTTGCATCCTGAAGATTTCAACTCGGATCACAATTGGCCCTATACTAACAATTCCGTCAATTTTTAAACGGTTTTAACCCGAATGGGACTGGTAAAACCATCAAAATCGGGTTAAAACCATTTAAAAATTGACGGAATTGTTAGTGTATGACCAATTGTGGTCTGAGTTGAAATGTTCAAAATGCAAAAATTCAAAAGATAAAGTATATCACCAAAATCGTAAAACAGGGCATATGTTCAACAAGAATACATAACAATGTCAACACAATTTTAACACAATTTCATATTCGCATAACAATGTCAACACAATTTCATATTCGCATTGTACAAGCATTATGTTAAACATATTATGTAAGTTGTATTGACATAAAACTGTTTTATGAAATATATGATCATATACGAAAATTTTATCAAATTTTGACATCAAAACATATACATGTAGGATATCGTTGGAATCCTTAAACAATTATCTTTAATTTGATATATATTGTGCGAAAAATAATATAAAACGAGATAGTTATATGTATTTAAAGTTTTGAGATATTTTTAAAAGTCAATTATAACTAACTTGTTGTTAATTGAGACTTAATTAATATTTCTTTACATTGTATTTATACTCAGAATTGAATGATCTTGACCCTTGATTTGAAGATCTAATCATAATGTAGTTAGCAATTTAAGAGTGAGTGAGCAATATAACAAACCTCTATCTAATTGAATATTATTTTGTGTCACTATAGAATATAATATTGAACTTGTGTCAAATCCCATAATTACGAGTAATTTGGGTTTCATTTTTAATTTATAATATTTCCAGTGTTTTAAGATCTCTTTTATCTACTATGTGACTATGAATTAAAATTAATATTTTTTTACTAAGAGTTTTCTAGTTTGACCTTTATTTATTATTCATGTAATAAATTCCAACTGGATAGTTTTACTAGAATAATAAAATCATTTTTCCATACGCCTCTTGGGGATAAAATCATACTACCCTTGGCACGCGAATTAGTGTAATACTCACTCCGTCCCACAATACGTGTCCCACTTTAATCACGCACGCTTTAAAAATGTGATAGAAAGTGGGATGAAAAAGTTAGTGGAATGTGAATTCTACTTTTATATGTTAGCTTTATTCTAATAAAATGTGAGTGAAAATAAGTTAGTGGAATGTGGGGTCATCCACTAAGAAAAAGTGGTATAAATAAAATGTGACAAGTTGTAATTTCCTCCTTTCTTAGGAGTTTATATGTAATTTCCTCCTTTCTGGGGTCATCCACATAATAAAGGATGGAGGGAGAAATATTTTTGATGTATTCTAGTCATTCAATTACTACCATCCAAGATATCATGCTTTGAGTTGCGAAAAATGCTTACATATTGGTGAGTTAAAGTGGCGTATGATCAAATGAACATATATACAATATTAGGGTTGCGTTAGTGTGCTAACTAATTTATAGTAATAACTAATAACTTTCAATTCTGTGTTAAAATTATAAACACAAAGACATAAATATATCAATACAACATGTAAATTTAAATATCAACACAAAGAAATAAGTTTATCAACACAATAAGATTGATAAATTTATGTCTTTGTGTTGATATTTTTAACCTACTAAATTGATATTAGTTATTACTATAATTTAGTTAGAAAACTCACAAAAATTATATATTTCAACATATAGCATAAAGAATACTTTTTCTTTGTCAAGTGCTTTACAACACCAGAGCTTTATAAATTATTTGATCACTTGATTCACTCCATAATTTATGTTTATATGGGTGATTTTTGGCTTCAATATATTGCTAAAAAGAAACTCTAATTAAAACTCATTTTTTCGGCACACAACCAATAATTCTCGAATAATTTGATTCTGTTTATAACTATGGTTAAACTTATATCTTTATTTTGGACAACATGCTTTGTCAGCCTCTTTTAGTATAAGAGTCGTGCTTGTTGAAATGAATATTAATATAAAATCGCGAGGTAGCGCAATATTAATTAGCATCATTAGTGTTTAACACGACTCGTCATCCGTAGATTCCAATTTAATTCCAACCACTCATAAAAAAAGATGGTCCAATGGTTATGGAATAGGCCCTAACATGTAGCTTACAACTTATTTTTCCTCGCCTATTCACATCTATATTTAATTGGTCACCACATTTATTTATTTTTTTGTACATCTCATTTACAGGATATAAATTAATACGCAACTAAAACAACTGTTCTAGTCCCGTTTTAGGAAATTAAACAAAGGCTATGATTCGTCCAGACCTTGCCTAGCAATAGAAGCTGAATAGTTAATTCATTATTGCCAAATCACATTTTTTACTTTGAAATCAAAGCTACAGTTAAGATAGGCTTAGCATTTAATGACCTCAATCTTATTAAATATAGTTAGCTTTAATCGTTTGATAAAAAAATTAGATATGAGAAGATATGTAAAACAAGATAAGAAATACGGGCTTTATGTCAAGATATGCAAAGATATGATTTTTTTCTATTGTTGTTTGATAGAAAAGAAATTATCTAAATTTGTATTGTATATTAAATAACATGGCTTAACTTGACAAATTGGTGAGATACATAAACAAGGTTAATGTTACAATTTTAGTAAGATTAGATAGGGCCCTGGTCTTATATTGAGCTTTGAGTTAAGCTTAACTATGATATCAAACAATTAGAAATGTCCATATATAATTTTCTATCTTGATATTACTAACTTATCAAACATAAGAACATGGATTTTTTTATCTTTATGGAGATATATTACTCCTATTTACTTTTTCTAACTTGATTTTGTTCTATATGCAAAATGAGAATCTATTTATTCTTTTTTATCTCTATTAGAATAGAAGTGTCTGGAATTTAATTGTAAATATAATTTTAATCTAGTACTTCGGTTATAGATGGATTATGAGTTATACCAAAATCGACAATTCAGTTATTGGTTAATCGATAATCAACCTTAATTGGTTTGATCATCATAATCAGTAACTGTTTTCTCAGCCTTAGTTCAATGAGTCCGACCAGTTGAATCGTGAACTAGTAGCATGACCGATTTATTTACCATTCTAGTTTTTAAAAGAATGATTTATGTTCCCTTATATCTTGATGCATTTATTGTTATCCATAATTCCGTAAAATTAACAAGAATACATTTGATTCGGAATAGCACCTTTTCTTTATATGTGCGAAAGTGACCGAAAACAAAAAAAAAATATTTATGTGGAACTTGAATTTGAAAGTTCAAATCCACTCAACGAGTTATAGATGGAGTTGAACGATCAAGCGATGCTCAATATATCATTTCAATTTTCACAAGCCAACTAATTAATATAGTAGAGTATTAATGAACCAATTAGAAACGAAGAACAATATACATATTGAAGATGATTGTTATTTTCAGCCATGCATTGCTCCCTACCTTTGAAAAACCAAACAACATCAAATAAAAAAAATAAAAAAAAATTGAAAGAGGAGAATAGAAAACATAATCCAATTAAATTAAGGAAAACATAATCCCATCACTTCTTCTTAGACTGCACGCGCCCATCCGTTCCCGCCATCATCACATACTTATCCTTCCTCGTCAAATTCGTGCATTCAAACCCTAGCGTTCCCCCTACCGCCCTCTGTATATAATTCGCCACCTCGATCGCAGTTTTCCCGCCTCTCACCGTCAGCTCGGGCGGGAGCTCGTTCAGGAAAGTGATCTCGTACGTCGGCCTCGGGTTCATGAACACAAAATACGGGTCCAGCACCTTGTACCCACGCGCCGTCGTGCCATAGAAAACGCTCTGCTTCGTGTTAATCGCCACAGGCACGATCCGGTCGCTGAGCTCGGCGAACAGCGCGCTGAACCGCAGCAGGAACGGCTCCCTGCACGTGGTCCCCTCGGGGCAAATTACCAAATCGCCCTCCTCCAATAGCCGCTTGATGTTGGCGGCGTCGCGGTCGCGCTCCCGCGACAGCGCCACCGCCTTGATCGGGGATATCAGCTCCGAGAATTTGCTGATGCTGTAGGTGACGCAGCTGATCTTGCGCCCGAGCGCCACCGCGGTGACGACGGGATCGAGGATGGTGCGGTGGTTGCACACAAAGAGGACGCCGCCGTGGCCGGGACGGGGCGGCGGGGGAGGGGCTCCTTTGACAATGAGCTTGATGCCGAGCATCATGTAGGTGTAGCGGACGATCCTCTCGGGGAGGGGGATGTTGAGGTACACTCTGACGAGACCTAAAATGATGCCGATTGGCATCCATAGGAACGTGACGAGTGCCACGAGGGGCGTCGGGCGCTGTACCAAACGCCCCTCATGGAATATGATTGGGGCCAGTAGCTTGTTTCTAGCCAATGCTTCGGTTTTCGTTCTTGGTACCATGTATCCCTCCTGTAACCGGATCAAGATTGTGTTAAACGACATTTCACAATGTCTTAATCCTTCCGTCCCATTAAATACTTTTTGGCACGCGATTTTACGTAGAATTGTTTTGTGAGTTAATGAAACGAGAGTAAAGTAAAAGACAAAAAAAAAATAGAGATGCTGTTATTTCTATTTTAGGAAACATGTCATTTTTAATAGGACAACCTAAAAAAGAAACATTTCATTTTTAATGGGATAAATGAAATACTATTTTGCTATTTAATGAAAACGTGATGATTTTAACCAATTAGACTCTCTTAATTCATTTCTTCAAATTAATTTCAAGAATATTGACGCATGATAATACATGTAATAGATGATGTTAATTTTACACCACAATTGTGGTATGAGAAGTGAAAACGACGACCATGAAAAAGCATAAGTCGTAAGAATGAATTATGCATGGGATCATAAGATAACAAGGTTCGATTACCCTCGCAAGGTGTATGACAAAATTATATTGTTGAACCTCTCAACCAACTTACATAATTCATTTTCATTTTGTTATATTACGAAACCATTCTAGTCAAAATCAATGCTATTCAACTCCACCAACACCAATCACAACAATCTCACCTCTTATTCAATTTTTGTCATGTAAAATTATTAAGTATATAAAAATTCTGACCTTGCAAACGGACATGAAGTCATGATCAGTTTCCCTATCACCGAGGCCCAAATCCGGCACATCATTGGCAAACTCTTTCACGACCGCGGCCCTTTTATGACCACTAACAAGCACGCCGGGCCTCCTCACGAATCCGGTAGCCCGGCCGGATTTCGTGACCTCCAATTCCGTGCCGAGCACCTTATCCGCGCCAAGATAATTCTTCACGAAATGCTCGACCATAAGCCTCGGATTCGCCGTGACGATATATCTCTTTCCGAAGGAATTGAACACGTCCCAGGCGTCGGGCCGGACGTCCTCGGCATAGAACTTTGGAAGGACGGAGCGGGCTACAAGCTCGATGTCACGGACCTTAAGCCCAGCGAAAGAGATGAACACAAGCATCTCAATCGCCACGGACTCCGACATGAACACATACACGAAATAAACCAAAGGGACCGATGCGAGAAGAATTAGAGCCCGAATTAAACTACCGGCTTCCAATGCGACGAGCATGAAGTAGGGAAATGCGCTGCTCGACCGGAGAAGAGTGCCGTCCAAGTCAGCCGCAACAGTTTGGTTCGACCGGCCTTGGGTGCTGCATCGTGTGATCGGCTCGAACCGCCTATTGGCGACCATTTTTATTTAGAGAGATATAAGTTGTATTTGTTTGTGTGAGCATTGGAGGCGAGGGATGGGTTTAAAAAGAAGTGAGGCCGGAAAATAGGTTGGTGCTGGTTTTTGGCAATATGTTATTCTTAAAAGATGATTGGCTGATTTGAAACTTAAATCGGTGGCAGTTGTGACGAGAGTGACCAAGTAGTTGAATGCATATGTTAACATTCAATTAGCCTACTTTTTAGTTCTTTTGTGCCGCTCTACCGGAGTCATTATTATGAATCATTGTATATGGGCTTACTCAATTGTGTATGTGTAGAATATGGAGTACTGATATTTAATTAATACGAAATAATATAATTCTATCCCTTGAAAGCTAAAAACCAATTTAAATTGATAATCGTCATAAATAGAAGAATTATAGCAATATATCAAATGGGTTTTCATCTAAGATTCATATTTATATATACACAAAGATTCAACGTGAGAAATCAATCGTGGCTGTCCATTTAATTAATTTGATGCGCATTATAAGGACTCTCCCCTGTAAATATTTTTATGATTATTCCTTATACCTCTGCAAAAGGAAGGTGTTCATGGAAGGTTGCTAAGTTATTCAACTATTTGCCAAGCATCATTTGACTAAAACATAATCCAATATTATGCAATATGTAGCTCAGAGAATAGTAGACATCTTTAAGTATTACATTTATGTATGTTTCGCCCGAGTTTGTAACTATTTTCGTTAATAATTATGAGCAAAGTGGTAGTACTAGTATTTGTACTAAAAAATGTAGACGAACATTAATCTCTTCAAGGAAATGGAAATATCGAAATAGTTACTGATCAACGAGTAGTAAAGGTTCCGACAATATATTAATTTAATACGAAGAACATGTAATTAAATTGGCATTTAATAAGCAAAAGAAAGCTTGAAATGTTAATATTTTGATCGTTTATAAATTGACTAGCTATATGCTCTATGCATATGATCAGTTGCCTTCACAACTTTATGGGCTCTGTATAAAGTTTGAACATGATGATTTCTTTATGTTATTAATATATTAGAAAGATTATTTGAATTTTTGAAGAAAATCGTCATTATCAAAAATATAAGAGGAAACTTGTAACAACTATAGTGTTGTATCATCATTGTGAAATAGATGTTTAGAATTCATTCACCGCGGTCTTCATTACTCTCGTTAATTGTATGCAATTTTCTAACACATGCACAATAGCCATCCATAAAAGTAGAGAAATTTGTGTATATAATCATTACTTAAATCTGTAATATATTCACATGTGGGTAGCATTATATGAATAGAGTATAGAATATTATTCAATTTGTGTATAATGCATTTCAATAGCCAGAGTATCAAATGTCAACCGCTTGTATTAATATGTCAACAACTAAAAAATAACACTTATAATTCACATATCAATACCGAGAATATCAAATGTCAACAACTCGTATTAAAATGTCAACAACTAAAAAATAAGACTTATAATTCACATATCAATAGCCAGAATATCGAATGTCAACAACTCGCATTAAAATGTCAACAACTAACAAATAACACTTATAATTCACATATCAATAGCCAGAATATCGAATGTCAACAACTCATTAAAATATCAACAACTAACAAATAACACTTATAATTCACATATCAATACCCAGAATATCGAATGTCAACAACTCGTATTAAAATGTCAACAACTAACAAATAACACTTACAATTCACATATCAATAGCGAGAATATCGAATGTCAACAACTCGTATTAAAATGTCAACAACTAAAAAATAAGACTTATAATTCACATATCAATAGCGAGAATATTGAATGTCAACAACTCGTATTAAAATGTCAAAAACTAACGAATAACACTTATAATTCACATATCAATAGCGAGAATATCAAATGTCAACAACTCATATTAAAATGTCAACAACTAACAAATAACACTTATAATTCACATATCAATAGCGAGAATATCGAATGTCAACAACTCGTATTAAAACGTCAACAACTAACAAATAACACCTATAATTTACATATCAATAGCGAGAATATCGAATGTCAACAACTCGTATTAAAACGTCAACAACTAACAAATAACACCTATAATTTACATATCAATAGCGAGAATATCAAATGTCAACAACTAAAAAATAACACTTATAATTCACATATCAATAGCCAGAATATCGAATGTCAACAACTCGTATTAAAATGTTAAAAACTAACGAATAACACTTATAATTCACATATCAATAACGAGAATATCAAATGTCAACAACTCATATTAAAATGTCAACAACTAACAAATAACACTTATAATTCACATATCAATAGCGAGAATATCGAATGTCAACAACTCATATTAAAATGTCAACAACTAACAAATAACACCTATAATTCACATATCAATAGCGAGAATATCAAATGTCAACAACTAAAAAATAACACTTATAATTCACATATGAATAGCGAGAATATCGAATGTCAACAACTCGTATTAAAATGTCAACAACTAACAAATAACACTTATAATTCACAACTTATAGCAAAATATCGAATGTCAAATAACACTTATCAATAGCCAAAATATCGAATGTCAACAACTTATAGCAAAATGTTATCAATATGTATTTCTCCATCAAATTGCATGAATCATAAACTAAACTAAAACAATTCAACCTATTGAGATTTTGCATATACAAACATTCTCTAAAATTGCTTAATAGCAAGCAGCCAATGTACATTATTAATTCATTTTTATCATTTCACATGCAATCTAATCCAGAAATTCATTGGAAAAAAGACATAGCTCAACTTTCAAAACTTCAAATCGTTTCATATTCAAAAATAACAGCCACACCTTGACGAATGGGTGATTCCCCGACGAGAAAAACTAAAAGGACGACGGATTCCGCTCAAAACCAAGTCTAGTGAGCAAACCAATCGCTTTATTAGTAAAGACTGCAGCGAATTGCGGATTGGACGAATCCTCGAGCGCGGACTGCAGCTCCAACAATCCATCGACGAGATCGAATTTCTCGTCCTTGACGAGGCGGCAGAGCTCTCGAGTGGACTGAGTGACCACCGCCACAAAGGCGCAGTGGAGGCAGCGGCTAACGGCGGCGGCTCCGGCGGTGGAGGGCGGTGCGAGCGAAATTTGTTGAAGATTTGTCGAAGATTGGATCCAAATTCCGCCGATTCCACCTCCGTCTTCCCCGCCCCGTTGACCGGCGCCGGCTGTTTTGATCTTCCTCCCTGAGAAGGCTCAGATCCAGGCCGCGCTGGCGGTGGCGTCGACGGCGAACATGTGCTCAACGTGTAGGAAGAAGGTCGGGTTGACCTTGTCCATCTACATTGATCGGAATTGATCGATTCGGTGAGATTTAGATTCTGATTTTGATTTGATTTTGATTTTGATTCGAGAGATAAAGTACCTTTTCGGATTTGGGGATGAGTTTGCGAGAGTGGAGAGTTGAGCGGCGTTTCTCGGCTTCGTTGTGGTTTCTGGAGGCAGATTCTGAAATCAAATTACCATTCTGCCCTTTTATAATAAATTAATCTAAAATTATTTTTTGTGTGGCAAAATTTGGACCACTCATTTAATAAAATAAGTGGCTGATATTGCATCTCATTTTTCAATTATCATTAAAAATCTCAACTGATCGTAACCCTATACATATATTTATGATAGATGAGGTATACATACACAAATTAAGTAAATTATAATTATTAAATTAATAAATACGAGATTAAAGAGTACAGAATAAATTTGTTTTGTAGATTCAAACACAAAATTTTTTGTAGTTGCAACAATCCTCATTTTCATTAATATTGTACTACTAATTAAGTGCTTATGTGGATGTAACAATATGAATTGATATAGACTAGGCGCCCTTAATTAGATGTTAAATGTTGACCCCACAACCGTTTTAATAGATTTAGCCATTGAGTTTATTATGAAATTTAATGCTTCTAACAACATTCCAGGCATAGAAAGTTTTCTCATTAATGATTTGGTAACGTCAGCTTCATTTTTCGGAGAAAGAAAAGCGTAGTACTCTTCATTTCTTTTATTTATTCTCATTTTTCTGCTACTTTCTTGTCTAAATTAAACAGAGAGTATTTGACCGTAAGAAAAGTGACAAAAGGAAGAATACAAGATACAAAGAACTGTGAAGAACACTCTAGTCTCCAAGCTATTGGTGAATTAATAATTCAAGAACCACAAGCTCAATCTCACCAATAAGTGAATCTTCTCCCTCTCTATCTTTTATATACACATACAAAAGTACAACTCTCTGCTCCTAACCGTATTAACAGCTTCTTGAATGGACTCTGTAGCAATGTCATTTAGCTCTTCTCCAAAAATCTCCACCTTCGTTATCAATATCCTAAAGCTTCCCTCGACACATATATTATTCCATAGCTTCGATTGCAACCAGATTTACCAATTCCAAGCATTTTTTGAACCTAGAAAAGGATAATCGCTTGCTTAGTATAACCTTAAGGTTACGTTCTGTACCCTTCTTCTTTATCTGCATAGGATCCTTATCAATGTAGTCACACATCAATGTTCTTACTCTTCCCATGGAACACTTGATGCTTAGCTAGAGCCTATATGGATAATAGCATTGTTGCTGTCACAATATATCAACTCCAAAATCTCCAACCATCACTTTTATTAGCCATATTCCTTCTTTCACAGCTTTAGTAAGTGCAATGTACTCAGCTTCACTTGTAGAAAGAGCAACAACTGACTACAAGTTTGATTTCCAGCTAATGGCGATACCAAGCAGATTGAATATGTAACTTGACTTAGACTTTTAAGCCTTCAAAACATCTCCTTTTAAGCCTACAAGTTAGCTACATAATCTAAATCACATAAACCTACCAAAACATCTCCTTTTAAGCCTTCAATCTTGTGAAGCATCAAGCATTGGTCAACTTTCTCCTTTTAGATACTTTATTGTCCATTCTAAAGCATGCCAATGCCCTATGTACCTGTTCACCACACTCATGGCATGTGACACATCCGGTCTTGTACACAGTGATATGGCTCATTTCATGCATTGATTTTGGGGTGTTTTTGCATGTTTTTGGGGAATATAATGCACACATCATGAGCTAAAGTGTGCATGATGACCATCATATGCCATATATGGTGAAATGAGAATGTGGCCACATTTTCGATCACTGGACTGGCCAACTCGAAAGATGGCATACAATCCCTATCTGTGTACACTAGCCTGAGTAAGAGCTCAGCCTCTAGTCAAACATGAATTCGTTAATGATCATATAGACAACTCATCAAAATCAAAATAGGGTAAGCCAAAAGGTATTTGGAAAGTAGACACTCCCTCTGTCACGCTAAAATGTGAGGAGTTTCTTTTGGGCATGGTTATTAAAAAATGGTATTTCCTTCATCCCACAATAAAAGTGAAATTTTGCCATTTCGGTCTGTCCCAAAATAAGAGTCACATTTCACTTTTACCATAGATGGTAAGTAGGTCTCACATTCCATTAACTCACTTCACTTACATTCTATTATAAAATCAATATCAAAAAATAACCTCATATTCCATTAACTTTTCCAATCCACTATTCTGTACATTGCTTAAAACTCGTGCCCACACCAAATGTGACTCCTATTGTGGGACAGAAGTAATATTTATTTAGTTAAGTGGATAAAATAAAGTAGAAGAGATAAAGAGAAAATTAAGTAAAAGAGATAACATAAAGTAAGAGAGATATATGTGTTGATTTTTGCCAAAAAAAGAAATCAATCACTTTTGGTGGGACAATCCAAAATAAAAAGTTAATCACTTATAGTGGGACAGGGGAGTACATTATTCATACTTGAAAATTTCTTCAAAAGATTTTAAATGAAAGCCCACAAAATAATGTAGGATAGAAAAGTCCACCTCAAAAGCTTAGAATTTTCCTTAACTCAAAAGTCTCGATTTAACCTTAACTTGTGTACGAAGGCAACCCTTTTGAAAATAAAAATAAAATACACTTTAATCTCAAGAAATAATTATTTAGATTGCAAGAAAACATCCTAAAGTTCGATTATGTTCTCGTCCTTTATTTAGAACTAGTATAATGCACAATCTAATTTATATATGTCAAATTATGAAATATTTATTTGAAGTAAGAAATAATATCATTATATGAGTCTAACTATAAATGTATTTAGTGATAAGTACATACAATTATACATTAAATAAAAGAAAATAGTTATATTGGTTTATAATTATTATTATATGCAGTAGTAATAACATATATAATTGTTTATATTAATTTTGGAATGCATAATGTAAAGAGAATGACAAGTAAATACCGTTGATCCTACCTATGATTATATGCTGATTTATTATGCTAATTAAATATTGAATATAGGTCATGTTTGGTTGCCAGGATTCTGTCTGGGAAAGTAATCTAATTTCTTATATTTTAAATTCCTGTGTTTGTTTTGGTTTTTAATTAAATTGGGATAGTAATCAGAATCCGAGAACAAGGAAAGGTAGTAGAACTTTCCAGGATTCTAAATCCTAACTATTCTTAGGTATTCTATTTCCCAGTTTAGGATTCTTACATATTTAATGCAATATTGGCTAGTTTTATTATTATTATTATTATTATTATTATTATTATTATTATTATTATTTATAAATTATGATGTTTTAAAAATAATTTAAACTTAGTACTTAATTTCAGTATAATAAATAACTACGATTAAAATCATCAAAATTATAACTATATTTTATAATATTTCATAAAAGTAATTAATAATTTATTAAATAATTAAAATATAATTATATAATATCAATTATATAACATACAATAATTATTATATTTATTCAATTATAATATACATAAATATAATAATAATAATAATAATAATAATAATAATAATAATAATAACAATAAAAAAAATAACAATCATATCTATAATTATAATAAATGAGTATAATATTCTATGTGACTATAATTACAATTATATTATTATATATCGTGATGGGCAATCCATATTTAAACTATCCACCATAATAATAAATATAATAATAGAATAATTATTATTTGTAATTACTCCCTCCGTCCACCATTAGGAGTCCCATTTATGAGCGGCACGGGTTTAAAAAATGTTAAGAAAAAAGTGGGTGAAAAAAAGTTAGTGGAATAGGGGTCTCACTTGTATATATTAGTTTTAAATAAAATATGAGTGGAATTAGTTAGTGGAAGGTGGGACCCTATTACCATTTATGGTAAAAGTGAACCGGGACTCTTATTCGTGGACGAACTAAAATGGAAAAACGGGACTCCTATTCGCAGACGGAGGGAATAATAATTTATTAAATTTTTTATTTTATTATTGTTTTTTATAAATAAAAAAGTAATAAGTATACTTTTAGTTTTTAGTTTGATGTTTAAATTAAAATTAAAATTTAAAATCTTGATATTTTCCAAACACAGGAAAATAAAGTTACTATGAATCATATTTTTGGGATTCATTTTTCCAGGAATAATTATCCTTGCCAACTTTATTTTCCCGCCAACCAAATATGACCATAGTGTAATAAATTTCCAATTGTAACTGCAAAAGAGAGGGATTATGAGAACAGAAAAAACTCATTGGGCTGCGAAAGTGGGCTCTAGTTATTCTTAACTAATATTTTAAGCACAAGGCTTTCTAATTTATTTTATCCTTAGACCCAATTGTACTGTAATTATTAAAACAATTGGACTTTAATTTTATTTACTTGGCTTGGCTCAAGTTTGTATTTTAAATTAATTTGGACATTCTTTTATTCGTAACAACAATTTATTATTTGTCTTGTTGTAACTTGGTGTTATTCCAAGTACTTAAACATAAATTAAATTTAATTCTTCTTGATCGACATACACATAAAACTTTCTTTATCGTTGAAAAGAACAAGGAAAAAGAAAACAAAATTCCAGAATGAAAATTCGACATCAATTCCAGCTCAATTTAAAAAAAATGCAAAAAAGTCACGACGTTACAAAATAAGCTTTTGTTGACAGACACGCGCATAAATGACACACGAACCAAAAGAGTTGACATGACCAATATCACGAAACGTTAAATACTCCGCAAATACGTACAACTTAGAGCGAGTTGCTCAAAGATCGAATGTTGTGCTTATACTTAGAAATTACATCTTTAGAAACGAAATTTTGTGAAAAGTTATTATACGTCAAAGAACCCTGTTGCTGAACGAGGTTTATGTAAACAGTTGATTGATGGATATGCGAATGACAAATGAGAGACGAACTATTTTAGGTCATTGTTATGGTATTGAGAGGAAAATACGAGCAACCTGATATATTGGCTTTTAACGAACAAATTTTGTCAACAAGAGAGCATCGTCCAAGAAATGGTGAAATCGAATCACCAAGTAAGGGAAAAAATCAACAAAAGGGAATCGTGTGAGCACCACCATTGTCATGACTTGACCTCGCTAATGGATCTCGTGACTGGTGGAGGAAACGAAAAAGTGGGGAAGAAGTGGGGGGAGGTTAATAAAAGAAAACATTTAACTCAAACACAACTTAATTATTAAAATTTTGAAAAGAGTATTCAAAACATTTAAACCCTAAGTAATAGAATAAATGTAGTGAAAATAAAATATTAAAGTTATCAATGTCACCGGGTACTACTGAAGGAATAAACTACTTAGAATTCTATAAGGAAAAAAATAAGACATGGCAGTGGATATAATTCTATCGAGAGACAAAGAGTGACGCCCATGTTTGACGACACGATGCACTCCGGTTTCCATAAGCCCAATGTAAGGAGACTGAGGTTTTGTCTTCTATGACATCCCTTTTATGGAGTTATGTATGAGCTAGGTTGGGGATATATAGAAGTTAGACTTGGGCCAACTCATAGATAATTCTCAATTAAATCAATTAACTCATAATTTATTATATATCTAACGAAATATTGATTTGTATCACTATATAAAATAATATTGACTTTCCATCTGATCCCAAACTTACGAGTGATATGAGTTCCATTTTAATCAATAATATTTTCTATGTTTAAGATGTAATATTTAGTAAATTATTAGCTATAGACTGAATTAAATTTAATAACTTTTTCCAAACATTTTTCTAGTTTGGAACGTTATTTGTTATTCATCGAATAACTTCCAACTGAACAGTGTCACTAAATAATAAATTCCTATTCCAAACACCTCTAGGGGATATTATCAAACCACGCATGCACGCGATTCAATTCAATTATAAAACTGACATACAATAATTATTTAATTTATACTATCCAAGCTATCATGTTTATTGGGTTATAAAAAACCCACACATCTTCGCTAAGTCAAAATAGTGTCTTGGGACAATCTTCGTTACTTGAGGTATTTCTTTTGGGCACGGGATTTAAGAAAGTTGTTTTTAGTGGGTTAAATAAAGTAAAATAAAAGAGATAATAAAGTAAGAGAGATGAGAGAGGGTAAAGTAAAAGAAAGAATAAAGTAGGTGTAATTAGATATTTTATTTTTAGCCAAAAAGAGAAATGACTCAAGTAACTTGGGACAATCCAAAACTGGAATACGACTCAAGTAACTTGGGACAGAGGGAGTATAAGGATTAATAAACTTCCAAGATGTATCTTTCAGTAGATAGCAATAAAGATATATCTTGCCTTAGATGGATTTATTTTCAAATAAAGAAAGTGGACATCTTGAATTGGGACAGAAGGAGTACACATTGTCACGCCCGCATTTTCTAAGCATAAAAAATACTGTTGATCGCAACTAGGGGAGGGTTAAAGAAGCGGGAAAGAAAGGGAAAAACAACGAAACTCGACCATTGCTCGAAATAAATGGGAATAGCTCAAAGGAATAATATCTCAAAAAAACTTGAACTCAAAAGAAACAACATTCAACGGAAGCATTCGAGAGAAGAATCATATTGTGTATGAAGACATAATATATTCGGAATATTTAAAAGCAAACATAAATCTTCACCAGCTCTTCTCAACACCCACCGCGCTCATCACAACTCAACCTGCACATTTTTAAAAAGAAATGCAGGGCTGAGTACTTGATGCACTCAGTAGATTCATGCCGAAAATATTTTATAAAAAAGTATTTATCATGCCACCATTGAGTGACCTCGAGGTTTTAACTTTAGAAATTTCCGAGATACTAAAATCATTTCCATCGTTAAATTCGACTGCAGTCATTTTCCCATAGATGTCTACCATATCTAATCCATTGATGACAAGGAATGTGGCCACAATCCAAGTCACTAGACCGGCCGACCCAAAAGACGGCTCATGATCCCCATTGGTATACACTAGCCTGAGTAGGGAATCACTCCCTAGTCAGACCCGAATTCGATTATCCATAGATGTCAAAAGCCACATCAGATAGGTTCCATAGATAAAACAAAACACGGCATGACAAATATTCATATCATTTTCACATAAAACTATACTTAGGGCATAGCCCTTATTTAAAAAGAAAGCCCACCACAAACCCTTAACTCCTCAAACACTTTCTAGTTCCAACCGCAACAACGTGCACAAGTTCACCCTTTTCGAAATATCATAATATGCAAAAATCAGATTTTGCAAAATAATTTAATTTAAAAATGATGCATGCATCCTATGTGTGTGCTCAAATTATCCTTCGTTCCTTCGTATAGAAAACATAAATCCTTAAATCGTTCAGTCCGCAAAATATTTACTGTCGCCCAAAACAATTGGTCAACCCAACATCTAAACCCAACATAACCTTTAGTCCAATACGTAACAATTGATTGAGGCCCAACTAAAACTAACAATGGCCCAAACTAAAACTAAGGAAAAAGAATAAGAAAATCAAAACATCATCTAAAACCAGCAACTCTCTTCCTAAAACTCACGCATACCCAATTTGCAAGTCCCTCTCTGTCTTTCTTCATAAAATTGATAAACAAATTACCTTCACAAAATGCTAAGTCTAAGTTACCGACACTCATCTCCTTCCCTCAATGTCTCTTCTCACTTCTATTCAAAATCTGCACTAGTAGCCCGCACAAGGCCGTTACAATTCGTCGCCGTCACTACCAAAAATTCACAACGTCTTTAGCGCCGTTGCCTCTGTCACGCTGGAATCACGTTGTCTCCGTCACCGCCGCTGCCTCTCCTTTGCACCGCCGCCGCGGTCTGCTGTCGTCGCTGCGGAAGCTCCGGCAGCTGCCGCTGTCACTGCCCTCTCTTTCCTCAAGCAGGTAAGTCCCTCCCCCCTTTTCCCATTCAAGTTTTATTAGATTTCGGAGTTGATTAACGAATTGGCAAACTATTTGATTCAAAGGGGGGCTAAAGTACTTCATCGGGAATCAAAGATTGGAGCTTGATCACAAAAGGTCTCTCAAAAGGTTTCAAAGTGCTGTATTAATTTAATGTGGATGAACTAACATGAATATGAACAAATAATTCCATGGAGAAAAAAGAAACGTGGGACTTGAATATACCTCTGGTTTGATGGATCAAAAATTTGTGAAGCAAAATCTGAGAACTCACGGCCGCCCTACTCCTCTGCTGTCTCTTTTGTTTTTCTTAGAATTTGGAAGAAAAGTAAAAATTGTGGAACGTGGGAATATATAGATTGTTGATAGGGTTTTGCTAAAACTAACTTGGTTCCTATTTTTCAAATAGGGTAGATCGTGGCATATTTCTATGTATCAGATTTGAGTGGAAGAAAATCTCATGCATTTAAAATCTTGATTGGGTTTCTCCAAAATTGGGCTCAAAAGAAAGAAATAAAATGTGTTTTGGGCCCATAACAATTGGGTTTTAAATTGGGTAAGGAAAGAATAATTGTTTGGCCCAAAAAGTAATATTCTTCTTTCGACAAAAGAAACAAGGTCGAATAACTTTCAAGTGCACAAACGACGGTCCTATCAAGAACACATAAAGAGACTGAAAAAGTCGGGGTGTTATAATCTACTCATCTTAACAAAAATTTCGTCACAAATTTGCTTACGTCCTTCGATTATAATATTTCGCCATCATCTTGTCTTCCAATTTCTAAGCAGCTTTCTCATATCGTTAAAATTAATAAATGTAGTTGAAAGTCGTATCTTCATACTATTTTTCCTTGCATGTTATAGGGGTTATTCTCGTAGAACATTGTTATCATCCTCGTGCTCCTTAGCAGGGTATGAAGATCATCTCCACCGTGTTGCCACTTTCTAGGCTACGCAAGATTACTCTAAACTAAGCAAAAGTGGAGGTCATCAATAAGTTGCCTTTCCCTACAAACCAAAAGGATATACGAGCCTTCCTTGGACCTGTCGCGTTTTACAGGAGGTTCATCAGGGATTTTGCAAAGATTGCTCAACTATTGACTGATCTGCTAAAAAATGATGTGGAATTTGTATTTGATGAACCATGTCAGAAAGCATTCCAACTCCTGAAGGATCGCCTTGTATCAGCACCTATTATAGAGCACCAGACTGGAATCACCCCTTCGAGGTGATGTGCGATGCTAGTGATTTTGCAGTAGGGACAGTTCTCGGGCAGAAAATTGACGGGAAGAGCTATGTCATCTTCTATGCTTCCAAGACTCTGAAACAAGCTCAGAAGAACAATGATACGACGGAAAAAGAGATGTAAACTATAGTATAATCCTTTGAAAAATTTCGCCTCTATTTACTTGGATCCAAGGTGATTGTTTATACTGACCATGCAGGGATAAAATACCTTTTGGCGAAAAAGGAGTCTAAGCCCAGACTGATCCGATGGGTGTTGCTACTTCAAGAATTTCATTAGGAAGCTAAAGACAAGGCTGGTACAGAAAACAGAGTGGCTGACCATTTAAGCAAGATAAACCAGGAAGGCACCGTAGATGAATTGAGTGACTGCCTCCGCAACGTCTTGCCCAACGATATCCCAACATTTGTGGAAGAAGGTTGCGGAGAAGCCGTCCGGACCCGGCGTGCTGTCCCCTGAGATGCTAAAAACCGCCTTCCGAACCTCTGCCAAATCTGGAGGATCTGTTAGGGAACTTTTATCAACTTCTTGAGGAAGGCTCTTGATAAGGTCCAGGTTCGGTTCACAAAGTGAGGATTCTGGAGGGGCGAGAAGGTCTTGGAAGAAGGAGACAGCGGAAGCTCGGATTTCTTCCCCTCTGTTATTGTTCTATCACCGCATTGAATGGCATGGACTCGGGACTTCATCCTCTTCTGACGAACCCAACTATGATAGAATTTTGTATTTCTATCTCCCTCTCCGATCCAACGTATCACAGCTTTTTGTTTCCAGAAATCCTCCCCCATCTTGAGGAGGAGGATATATTCTGCGATCAGCCGGTTGGTAAGAGCTCTGTTTGTGGCAGAGGGGTCCTCCTCGAATTCCGACTGTGCCTCCGCGATGTCTGCCTCCATCTGCTGTAGGTTGACGAAGAGATTTCCGAAGGTGTTTTTGTTCCATTGCTCGAGTGTATTTTTAAGTTGGCTTAGCTTCAGTTGGAGGCTTAGAAGGCCAGAGGCCCCTATATCCTGGCTCCAAGATTCGCGAACTAGCTGTTGGAACCCTTGATGTCGGATCCACAAAGCTCTCCCTCCGCTTTGTTGCCCGGGTGTTTGATTACATTGCATCAGAAGAGGCCCATGATTCGAGCAGATGCGGGGAAGGTTGGTCACTCGCGTTGACGGGAATAAGGCCGACCACGTCTCCCCCATGAGGAACCTAACAAACCTTTCGAATAAATTGTTTTTAGCCCAGGTAAATCTCGACCCATCAAACCCTGGGTCCGTCAGTCGACAATCCTCAATGGTTTCTGCGAAGTTGATCATCTCCCGCTGCCTGTTGGTAGTACTTCCTTCTCGATCTAAAGCCTGCAGAATAGTGTTGAAATCTCCTCCGACGAGCCAAGGAACACCCTCCATTCGTTCATCAAGTTTCCGGAGTTTATTCCATAGAGGGTATCTCCCTTCTCTCGTGCATTTCCCATAGACCGCCGAGATGAAAAACGGTTGGGGGAGCCAATTAACCGATAGTTTCCCATGGAGAATTTGCTCAGAGTCTTCTTCCACCTCGAATGTCGAATCTGGATGAGCAAAGACCCAGATTTTCCCATTAACGTTGCTACTGCAGAAGGACAGCCCCAAAATCCTCGAGTAGAGCGCCGGGTCCGGAGCCGTAAGAGGTTTGATGATGACCAGAAAACCAATTTTATGTGAGACTATTAACCCTTTTATGGCGTTGCGAGAGGGCGTATTAGCAACCCCTCGAACATTCCAAAACAGAAAATTGATAGACATTCAAACGGAGAGGTTCGTACCTGAGGAGTGATCACCCCCCTTGGCTCCATCCTTAGTGTTACAGTCATTATGATCCTTAAGGTGGCCTTTCATAAGATCTCCTCCGTCGATGATCATGGTGCTGTCTTGATGATCCTCTCCCTCGTAAGCCTCTGTGTCAAATGTGCCATCCTCCATAAGCTTGAAGAATTTATTAAGACTTAGGATATTTGGAGCTAGCGGGCAAGAGGTTATTGGTGACTCGGATACCCGGGGCTCTCTCACACAGGTTTGGTTGGATGGAGAGAGGGAGTGTGACCTCGGACTTTGTTGGCGCCCTCCTTCCGACTTCCCCCTGTTTCCCCGAACAGGGACCTGCTAAGTCTCAACTGGTTTTGCAGCTTTTGTCGCCGTTCACGCTCCCTCCTCCTATTTTGAAATTGGAAACTCGTTTCATGGTCCTTAGGATCCACTTGATCACCGTAAATGTCCGGCATTTGGCCATGATTCACATGATCGGTATCCATGTTTGTTGCATTAGTGGGAATCCTCGACCCACCATGGTTGATCAGGGGGTATTCTTTTCTTGCCCACTCGTACTTGTTCTTTGGCTGGGGTTGTTGGACAGCGAGGACCATGTCGTTGGAAGTTCCAGTCTCTTGATTCTTATGGTTGGCAGCGGTAGCGGCAGGGTCATTATGTGGTTGTTTTCCTTTCTTTCTGAAGCATAGCAATTGTAGCGTTTATGTCCCACATGCCTGCAATCGGTACAGTAAGAAGGGAGCTTATCCCAAACCACTTTGATTTCAATTGAACTCCATCCCATTTCTATAACAATGACCTCCTCTGGGCTCTTCGTGATATCGATCTCAATGCATGGTCTAGCAAAAGAGAGTCTGGATTTGTCTGCCGTGGCATGATCTATCTGAATTGGATTTCCCAGGAGATTAGCAATAGCGAATAAGGCTGAGGTGTCGTAGAGGTGGAGTGGTAGAGCGATCAAATTGCACCAGATGGTGGCAATAGGGGACTCGTGGAAGACGTCAAAGTCCGTCGTCCATTTAAAGACTCGCATGGGGTGATGCCCGATGAGCCAAACCGGGGTGCCTTTCAGACCATTGAGCAGCTTCGCGTAGTCCGTGATATCCTCCAGTTGGATCAAGATATGCTTTGCATTAATAGGCTTCCATGTATAACCATAGGAAAATTTAATACCATCCAAAGCACGTTGAATTTGCGATGTCGATGGGATCGAATGAGAGAATTTTCCGACAATGGCATGGCTCATTCTTTCCACAAGCATGTGAGTCTCTTCTACTGAGAAATGGATAGCAGGTCTGTTGTTATTGATAGAGATCTGGCCCATCTTCTTTACCGTGTTGGGATCAAAAGGCTGCGGGCCTTTCTCTGCCCTGCTGCCCCGGAGAACTTCCGCTGCTGACTTCGGAGGGATAGGTGGTTTAACCGGGATGCGTGGAGGACCAGCAACTGTGCCGAACGTTTTTTGAGGTTCATTTGCTTTCAGAGGAGGTTGTAGATTTTCTTTCTGAAGAGAAGGGACAATGCGGGGTGGCACCCAGCCATTAGAGGAGCTATGAGGCAGAGCAGGGGGGAAGGGATCGATGAACCTCCCATTTCGAATGTTTGGCATAGCTCCTTTGTTCTGCCGCGGCTGAGGGGAGGGAAATCTTCCAGAGGGAAAGGAGTTGGATTGGCCAAGGGAGGAGGAAGGGTGAGATGGGGGATGGGCGGTTCCAGTAGGCGTGGGGGGCTCTGTTTTGGCGAGGATGGTGGAAGAGCCGGAGGGCCAAGGGGTTGGGCGGTGAGGGTGTCTAGACTTCCGGCGCTGCTGGGGTCAGCAATCCAGAGGAGGGATTCTATATTTGTCTGTTTGTGTGGTTTGGTTACCGTTTGGGAGGAGGGGTCAACCGAGACGGAAATATTCTCTTGCCTTTCTAAAAGGTAGCTTTGTGTGTTGTTCAAAATAGGCAAGTTGACTAAAGAGCATGCTGGAGAAGTCTCACGACCAGTCTACTATGCAGAAGAATCAGACTTATTTGCTTCTTATACATTTAAATGTTTGAAAAACAGCTTATAAATGTACAAGCAAACATCAATGCAATAAAATTACTTCTTCTCGCCTTGGGTTAAAAGTGGATTGTAGAATTTATTGTATACAAGCAATTCTATCCGTGCAACATGCTCGAAATATGCTTTTCAGTATACCGATCCTAATAGAAGATACATAAAATGACCTACTGCCCCGACCCAGACGCAACTGCTGGCATCCTAGACTGAGACACATAGGACGTACCATCAGGATGTTAGGACATCAGTATTCACAGTGCGAGAAATGGTGTCTCTGATGGCCAACACGTTCATCCCGCAGAGGTAGAGGGCTCCCCAACATGCAGCCCAAAGTTCAGGCAGCAGGCGACCGGCTGGGAGAGATGATGCCCACCCTAGATCAGTTGACTCCAGAACAGATCAGCCATGGAGATAGACCCATCCCCACTGCCCAAGTAATTTAGATTTCTGTTTTAATTTGTTTCTTTTCGATTTTACTCACACTTAGCCTAGTCTCCAGTCTAAGTGTGAGAAGTTTGTGTGGTTTGCATGTTTTACCTATTTTCGGTTGTTGCATTCTCCCACTGAGCCTGGTGTTCGGTCTAAGTGTGAGAAGTTTTTATTTATTTGCTTAGTTTCAGCTTATTTTTGTCATAATGTTGTTATGTTTTACATTTAATGGATGTTAACTTAACAAAGTCTAAGTCTTTGTTTTAGTAGACCTGTTGTGGGCGGCGTCCACTTTAAGGTAACACGGTCAGTCCTCAACAAAGAAAAAGAAGAATTTCACAACCTATATGGAATTAGACTATCCATCGTGAAAGGTTGCAATGTCAGTCTGCATATTTCTAAGATGACATTGGTGTGGTAAAGCACTGAACGGATCTAACAACAAGACTTTTCTTTATGCTATCTACTGAAAGGCGAGGTCTTGATAAATATTTGTTTCTTAATCAATGTAGGTTAGCATTGAACATATGGTATTGATTATGCATTACTTTGACTTATCAAATGGTGCGGGTTTTTCGTAACCCAATAATCCTGATATATTGGGTAGTGGTGATTAATATCTAGCGGTGCTAGGATTGCTATTATGTTGAATCGTGCGTGAGGTGAGTCTCGTTTGATAATGTCCTCAAGAGGAGCGCGAAACAAGGTTTTATTATTCGGAACCTAGCTAGTTGGAGTTTGATCACTCTATGAATAATAAATAAGCGTTTGATGCTAAGTCCACTATTGGAATTAATAAGAAATTAATTAATTAAGTCCATAGCAGACATTAATTAATTAATGGACATTTTTATCTTAAGCGCTAGAAATGAAAGTTAAAACGGAAACCCGGATTACTTATAATTTCGGATTTGGATGGGGAGAGTTCAATATTACTTTTGTAGTGGCTGCTCGTAATATTCCAATTAAAGCTTATATTAAATTGTGGGTTCAATTTAATTAGTAAAAAGTAAATTGGATGAGCCTATATTCAAAACCTTCCATAGATCCCTGTCTGAGCGCAAAAGGAACTTAATATAAATAGGAGAATAAAGGAGACAGAAATCATAATTTTTACAGCTTAAAATTTCGTCCCCCTCTACTAGTATTCCGGTGAGATCAACCCACACTGATATTGGAGTACAGTTCGGGAACCAGAGAGAAGATCCGTGATCTAGTTTTCAAAGCGTCACGTGGAGAAGTCGCTAGCCATCATCAATTCTTTAGAGAATTAATTATGTATTATTTCTGCTGCGTAGAAAAGCATGTTTTAGGTTTCAATATTCTTAAAGCATGATTAATTCAAGTTAGGAGCGCGATACATGTGAGAATTACGCCAATAGATTTTGTCTAAATAATCTGCTAAATAGATCTGATTATTATGTGATTTATTTGCTCGATTAATAATGATTAAATTATGATATCTCGACGCATGCTTCCGCTGCGAGTTCCTTCAATTGGTATCAGAGCCAGTCTTTGGCTCTGATTATTTGGATTTAAATTTCGCGAAATTCATGTATGCATGTTTATTTGATTTCAAAGCATGTTCTTGTATTTTATTGTTTAATTTTATGCACGATGAACTCAAGAACATTCGAATCAATAGAACTTGAATATTCGATTGTACGAGATGTGCGATTCGTCGGCGCTTGCGCCGGGACGAATCGCACTACATGCGATCGAAGAGGGATATCGAATTGAGTGGGAGCTTGGGAGGCGATCGACCGACGATGCGCTGACGAGGGTGGTCTCGTGCGCATTGCCGGAGAAAAACCACCGGTCCCAGCGCTGCCTAGAAATCGCGCCGATCAAGCACGGATCGATGCGATCACGCGGCGACGTGAATACGAGCACGGGCTCTTCCACGCCGCCGTTGAGACCGCACTGCCGGTCTTCCTCGAAGCTGACGACAGATTCAAACGGTGGTGGAGAGAGAACAAGCTCACTGTTCTTCCGAGAGCAGCGGCTTCTCTCCACCACGACAACCCTAACCCTAACCCTAGTAGCCCAGCCCTAGCGACGCGCGACTGAGAGCAGCCACGCCGGGAGCGGCGGCTGCTGGTTCGTGCGAGACCGTCGGGACAGTGGGAGATCGCTGGAGTTGTGTGGCGTCGCAGGCTGGAGGGTTAGTCTCGGCGTTTTCACGCCGGAGTGGGAAGAGGAAGCGCTGCGCCTCGTGCGCGGGCTGACCGGCGGCGACTGGGCGGCGAACTCGCCGCTCCAGTGAGAGTATCGCCGACGTATCTCACTCTATGAATAATAAATAAGCGTTTGATTCTAAGTCCACTCTTGGAATTAATAAGAAATTAATTAATTAAGTTCATAGCAGACATTAATTAATTAATGGAAATTTTTATCTTAAGCACAGGAAATGAAAGTTAAAACGGAAACTCGGGTTACTTATAATGTGTATAAAAAGGTGGAAAAAGGAAATGTTGTGTTCTTAGTTTTATATGTAGATGGCATTCTTCTAATTGGAAACAATAAAAAGATGTTGTCATCAGTACGAACTTGGTTGTCCAGCCAGTTCGAGATGAAAGATATGGGTGATGCGGGACACATTCTCGGTATCAAGGTTCTTCGGAACCGTGCAAAGAGAACGTTGTGCTTATCACAAGAATCTTACATCTGCTAAATAGATCTGATCATTATGTCATTTATTTGCTCGATTAATAATGATTAAATTATGATATCTCGACACAAGCTTCCGTTGTCAGTTCCTTCAATGTTTACCTTTCTTGCCTGTTTAATCATCTGAGTCAACTAAACGAAGCATGTCGAATCATAACTTGATCAGTTGATAGGTCAGTTGGTAAGTAGTGAGTCATATAAGCGAAGCATGTCAAATCAATCCTTATGTGCTTGTCCAAGTCATCCTAGGAAACCATGAATGAGCTGGCAAAAATAGAAGGCATAAATAAAACCCTTGTCATTTGCATACATCTGCATGTTGGTCACATGATAGTCCTACTTGGTGTCGTCTGCGTCGTATTTGGTCATTCATGCATGATTATATTCGTTGGTCCTTGAGTGAGGGGAAGATGAGCTTTTGGGATGACGTCTGGCTTGGAGCTAGCTCCATCCGGAGTCTGTGCATCCCGGGATATGATACTCCTCAATCTCAGGCCGTTGCATCATACTGGCATGAGCATGCATGGGATGAGGATATGGTGCATGGCTTATATTTTAGGTTTGGCGTACCTCTCGACACGATCGATCAGATCAGAGCCACGCCGATCGAGGTGGGGGTGAAGGATATGAGGCGTTGGAGTCTGACTAGCCATGGTGATTTCTCTGTGACTTCTGCCTGGGAGAGCATCCGGATGAGACTGCCGAAGTATGAGATTTTGGGACTGATTTGGAGTGAGGGGTTGACACCCACCATCTCGATTTTTATTAGGAGGTTGTTGTATGGTAGGCTGCCGGTGGATGAGAAGTTGCAGCATCGGGGTATTGAGTTAGCTTCTAGGTGTCAGTGTTGTCGGTCTCCTTCTTTTGAGTCTTTTAGTCACGCCTTTCTTTCGAGTCAGCCGGCGATTTCTGTGTGGGAGTTCTTCGATGCCTGGTTTCCCCCCTCGCACACACCTATTCATACGCGCACTGATATTGCACATAAACTAGGTCACTGGCGGAGGCTTCTTTCTCTAGTGCTCCCACTATGCATATTAGTTTTATTGTTCCGTGTTTGATCGTTTGGTTTCTTTGGACGGAGAGGAATGGATGCAAGCACCGTGGTCGTCCTTTCCGTCACACTCATGTTATTTGGCAGGTCACTTATCATCTTCATACGTTCGTGTTGGCCGACAAGATTACCCCCTTACTGGAGGGGTTGGTCGACGTCGGTGGATTTCATGCCTTCTTCTCCCAGACAGCGTGTTCTGCGATCACTCATGGTCTTTTGGCACCCCCCTTGATGCCCCATGGGTGAAGCTGAATACAGATGGTGCCTTCTCTTCAGCAGCTTTGGAGGCGGGAGAGGGAGGATTGGTTCGTGGTACTGCTGGAGGACTTCTGCGGGCCTTCTATTCTCTGGTGGATGCATCTTCGAGCTTTGAGGCGGAGCTTATGGCTCTCATTCGAGGTTTGGAAATGGCCATGGAGTTTTCTACACACATTTGGATAGAGCTTGATTCAGCGGCTCTGGTTACTTTACTCACATCTGGACGGCCTAGTTCTGCCAATTTTAGACATCATATGGCTTTGATCCGGAGGATGACATCTCAGCGGCAGGTTCGATTCTCACACATCTACAGAGAAGGAAACCGTGCTGCCGACTTTCTTGCAGGTAGGGGGGTTCAGACCCCTACTATGACATATTATGATTCTGTCTCTGCGCCTCGATACCTGAAGGCGCTTGTTAGGATGGACCAGCTGGGATATCCTAACTTCCGTTTCCGACGCAAAGATGTGGACTGATTATGACTGATTGATAGTTCTGCTTTGTATATTTCTTCCTTTTGTTCATTTGGCTACTAGTTTAGTTTTGATCGTATGGAACATCCCGGCTTGTGGGAGCTCCAATCTGTTTCTCCTTCATGTTCTTGCTTTAGATACTAGTCACTTTTGGGCTAGGATCATGTTTAGGAACGTTATATTTTGATTTATTCACGGGTTGGGGGTCTGCCTAAACCCCCGGCTCACTTTGGCCGTTTTTGATAATAATAATAATAATAATAAAAAAAAACAAAACTGTGAAGCCCTCTAAAGGTGAGTTACTCCCTCCGTCCGCGATTAGGAGTCTCGGTCACTTTTGCGCACTTATTTTATAAAAATGATAAAAAATAGTTAAAGTGGAGAAATGGTAAAGTAAAAAAGAGAATAATGTTGAGAAGACTCTTGTCAACATTATTCTCTCTCTTACTTTACCATTTCTCCACTTTAACTATTTTTTATTATTTTTATAAAATTGGTGCGCAAAAGTGACCGGGACTCCTAATTGCGGACGGAGGGAGTGTAAGCCAGAGTAGAACACTTTCTGCTAAACACAAAAAGAAAATGAGTGGCTACCACTTATTGTGATGGGGAAGTGACCCAGGCTAGTGAGGACTAAAGGCATTAGGAAATAACCAGTTGGACCTCTTTTTTTTGAACCAGAAGAACCCGTCTTATTGTACGGGCACCCCCTAGTTAACCCAATTTGAGCCTATAATCGATTTCATCCTTCTTCCAGAACCATGAGCCTCCATGCCATGTGAATAAGGGGATAGAATGGAGCAGCCAACCAAATGGGGTAGAAGGGATAGAAAGAAGAGCCAAAACCTAGCTGATAGAATAGAAAGAAGAAAGAAAAAAGGGTAGGAGCTTATAACCTGACCCAGAAAAAAGATAGAGAAATAATAGATTGAAGAGAAGGAGAAATTGTAACCTGGCACCCCCAAAAAAAAAGAAGAGAAAAATCTTGTGTTAGCTAGGCAGGGCAGTTATTTGATGTAACCTGACCCTGCAGTAGAAGTACAAAGAAATAAGGCCAAAATGGCCAATGAGTGTTGCTAGATTCTGGGAAGAATAAAAGTGTAAAAGGGAGGTTGCTTCACCTTTGTTCCTGAGCCCACATGTCCTTAATCATTTTCAAATTGTATGAACTTAGGACCCCTAGGACCCTGCCTATCTACACCATAACTCTCGGCCCTATTACAACCTTAATAAAAGACCTTAAGGAACTAGTCTGTGCCTATGGAACTCAAAGCATCAGTGGTATGGAAAAATGATGAGAGAATGGTCATAACATCTCCGGTGAGAAATGAGTAACCGAGTGAATCCAACAATTGGCTAGAATAGGGGCTATCTTGATAAACTGATAGGCTGATCAGACTGAACCAAAGGGGAGGGAAGAATTTGAGACTGCAAAAGTAATTGGAGTGACCTTGAGCCTACGGGGATGTTGCCCGAAGTTAAGCCAGTTTCAAACATGTAGATGTCTTTGTCTGTGTTTTTATTGTTGTTTTCGAGTGTCTGTCTGTGTGTTGTTGTTTTTAGGAATCGGTCAAGGACCCATGCATGCATCTCACCCTTTCTTGTTGATCTTTCATGCTTGAGGACAAGCACGTTTAAGTGTGAGCAGTTTGATCGGGCTCGATACATGCATAGTTTTATTGGGTTTATTACACAAACATGGCTAACAATGAGCAAAAAGAATGGCAAATTTGAGTGTGTAGAAGTTAGAAAACGAAGAATCAGAGAGTGCAAGGATCACCAGATCAACTCAAAAAAGGAGTGAAAATATCGTGGAAAAGAGCCAAGTTGATCCGTTGAGTCGCTAACTGATCCAATGAAGTCATGCATCTGCAGTGCTGAGTCACATGAGAGAGAAAACGCAAAGGCTACCATAGAGGGGCAGAATTGTCAAAGAACAAAATGGGTTTGCCCTAGGGATTTGGGCCCAACATTTGCTCTATAAATATGGCAAGGATGCACAGACTCATCATCGATCAATCACTCACCCTCTTCGGTCACTCAAACATAGCCTAGTTTTCTTATGGAGTAGAAGTAGCCAACTGTCGAGGAGTCGCCCTTCCACTTTCAAGTCTTCATCTCTTCTTCCTCATCCAGGGAGACGAGACCAGATCCATGTAGAAGTCATCCTAGCTCAGCTCTTGTGTAGTTTCCGAGGGTTTAAACATTTTACATTTCGTTGTTTTGTTAATCGCTTTCGTAGTTTGGTAGTTTAATCATGTTTACATCTAGTTGCTACTCTTGTTTCTTTCTCGCTGTTGTTGATTTGCGCTAGAATTCTGTTTCTGTTGTCTTTTACCAAAGATCTTTTAATGAAATGGAGTTTTTAGTTCAAACCTTGTTGGATCTAGTGTTTTCTCTGTTGATCGCTTTTATTCGCTTAAGATCTGCTCTGTTATTGCTTTCCAGTAGGTAGATCTATATTTTCCGCTTGTCAACTTGCAAGAATTTAGTTTAATTAGCTTAGATCGGTTTTCGTCTACGTAATTTTCTTAAGGATCTACGTTCACTATGCTTTATTTTGTGTTTTATGATTATGCTCTGTTTTAGATTCGTGCTCTTGTTTTCCGTCTAGTTGCTCAGAATAGAAGCAGAAAAGAGTTAGTTAAAACTGTCGTCTCCGTCACCATTTACGTTGTTGGCAGCTTTTTGAGTCATGCGCGCGTATGTGTCAGTGGTCCCGCGTACCTTTATTTCATTCCTCTTTTAGCTTAGTTGATCCAGTCGCTCATTTAACTTAAAATTTCTCTAGATAGTTGATCAGTTTCCCCTTAGTTAAGTCTTAACCCCAAAAAGTAAAGCGTGGCCGCAGCCAACCTTCCAAATATCTCATTCCCAACCTCAACCACATCCATCTCAGAGGGATTCAACCCTTACTTCCCTTACTAGGTACTTAGTATTGTGGGTTAAGGTCTTGAACTCTCTCTTCGTCTCTCGTTCACAACCAACGACGGGTAGTAGTCATCCAACGACCGGTAGTATTATGGGTTCAGGTTATGGCTTATGTGTTTTAATTTACTTGTGAATTGTGAGTGCGACAAGGGAATAGTTTCAATAATGCTTTCTGTTTGTGTGACACATTCGACGATGATTTCTTGACTTTTAAAGTAATCGAAGAGAATTTGCATTTTAAAAGGACTTAGTTAACGCTACAATTAATATCCCTTAAAACAGTACTTTAATTTGAGAGTGAAGACATCTCGAGAGTCTATTTGAGCTTTTTGGAGTTGCTAATCTAAGATTGACGACCTTAATGTGTAACCTACTTTGTGCCGCATGAGCAATACTTATGTGACTCGTTCTAGTTAAGCATGAACTATACTAGGGTATTATAGTTGGAATTTGTTTTCTATAAACCATTATTGTGAAAGCAAATTCCTAGAATTCCCTTGTCTCCATCTATTTTACTCTCGTGTTTAATCGGCTATTGCTTACTTGCTTTATTTTAATTGTTTATTTACTATTTTCAACATTAAAAACCAATCCCTAACCATGTCTCCAAATAGTGATAGAAGCCTAGTCTTAGATAGACCATTTGCGAATGTATTCCCTGTGTTCGATATCCATGTGCTTACCTTTAGCTATACTATTCATACCTTTTGTATACTTGCAAGTACTTGTAGTCCTAAAATATACTCCCTCCGTCCCGGCCTAAGCGAGACATTCTATTTTGGCACGAGAATTTAGGTAGTGGTGTTTAATGAATTAAATTATTGATAGTAAAGTAAGGGAGAGAGTAAAGTAAGAAAGAGAAAGGAAAAAAAAAGTAAAAGAGAATATAAAGTAAGAAAGAGAAAGAGAGAATAAAGTAAGAGAGAAGATAAAGTAGGAGAGATGAGAGGATAAAGTAGGTGAGAGGAGTGAGTTGATTGTTGTCAAAAAAGGAAACGTGTCACTTAGGTTGGGACGTACCAAAAATAAAATACGTCTCACTTAGGCTGGGACGGAGGGAGTAGTACATTATACACCTAACGATCATGATACTCCCCCAGTCCCTGACAATTTGTCACTTATTTTCATTTTCGTCTGTCCCTAAAAATTATTCTCCTTTCACTTTTACCATTTTTTTGTAGCGGACCCCACCTTCCACTAAGTCATTCTCATTCACATTTTATTATAAAACTAATACATAAAAGTAGGACCCACATGTAACTAACTTTTTCATTCCACTTTTTATTACATTTCTTAAAACTCATGTCCGGTCAAATGGTGACAAATTACTAGGGATGGAGGGAGTATGAGTTTGGGAAACTGTTAAAATATTTATGGTTAAGTACGAATAACATCACCCGGAGAGATTGCAATCAATTTATGATTCTTTGGACAATTAGTTTATTGATTTCTATATCGTAGAATTCATGATTTAGGATTCATATATTCTTTATTCAAGAATTATTTGTGTTATACCAGCATTCAATTATATATTTAACATGTAAATATGATTAATCCTACTCTCTCCTTCCCAAATAATACATTTTCCTTTTTAGTTTGTTCCAAATAAGATGACCCATTTATATTTTTGAAAACTTTCACTCTCTAATTAATACTCTCAACTTCTTTTTCTCTCTCCAATTAAAATATCCAACTCTCTTTCTCTTTCCATTTAATACTTACACCTACTTTCTGTACTCAATTAGATACATTGATCAATAATTCTTAAAATCTCGTGTCAACTAAGAAATGTGTAATCTTATCTCGAAAATGTAATTTTTTTAAATTGATCTATATTTAAATTATATGTTTATGTAAGTCTCCTGCCGTGCATGGTTCACTATAACTCAAACAATATAAATTCTCCAAATTAATCGATAGTTAACCTTAATTTTAATTATAAAAAAACATAATTTAAATTAATGGATAAGTAATCATAATTTGAGATATAGCTATGCATTCAGATTATCATAGTGGAGAGTGAAAGAGCTTTTTGTGATCAGATTGCTTTTTTAACAAGTGCATGTAATATAGTTTTCATGAACTAGATCAACATATATGAGTAGTAGATATCGACGAAAGCAACTGCAACAGGGGTTCTTCTCAATTCCCTTTCTATTGAACTTTTCCAGAAAAGTTTGACAAGATAAAATAATTTTTATTTGGCTTGTTTTTGTTGAATGGATAGTCTTGCTAAATCATTGTCGTTCCACATACCCAAACTGACTTTAACTAAGAAAATATATTCCAAAAAACTTCTTGAAACATCGAAAAAGATAAAATTCATGTGCTCAGATGTTCCCTTATTTTGTCCTTTTATATGTGGTATTTTCTTTCTTTACTTAGTTCTTGACCAATCCTACGTCACAAAAAAATGTAGTGAAATATTTAATACTCCTTCTGTCCTATTATAAGTAATATGTACTTTTTTGGATAGTCTAATTAATTATAAGTGCCACATTTTTTTTTATAATAAAAAATAACACTATCTCTTTTTTACTTTTTATTTTCTCTTATCTCCAATTTTATTCTTTCTCCATTTCACTACTAAACATCATTACTTAAAAATATGTATCTAAAATAAATGTATCACGCATAATAGGAGGAAGGAAGTAGCTTAAATTTCAATCAACCCACATGCAGATTGTAGAAACTACATATTAATGTTAAAACAGGAAATAAATTACTTAAATTAGTAAAAATTTAGTAGCCAATATTTATTTAATTAAGTTTGATGTATATACTGTATAGTACTCCCTCCGTTCCGCGGTAGTTGAGTCATTTTATTTTCTGTACTCATTTTGGAAAAATGATACTCCCTCCGTCCCTAAAAATTTAGCACCATTTGACCCGGGGGTTTTAAGAAATGTAATAGAAAGTGGGTTGAAAAGGTTGGTGGTATGTGGGTCCTACTTTTATATATTAGTTTTAAAATAAAATATGAGTGAAAATGAGTTAGTGGAATATGGGGTCCACTACTAAAAATTGTAAAAGTAAAAGGTGATAAATTTTTAGGGACGGACGAAAAATGAAATAGGTGACAAATTATCAGGGACGGATGGAGTAATAAATAGTTAAAATGGAGAGAAAGTAAAGTAAGTGATATACATAAGGTAGATAAGAGTCTTATCTACATTATTCTCTCACTTACTTTACTTTTTTTTCACTCTAACTATTTATTACTCCCTCCGTCCCGCTTAAGATGATACGTTTTCCTTTTTTGGTAACTTTCTCTCTCCAATTAATACACTCAACCACTTTTCTCACTCCATTTAAAATATTCATCTTTCTTTATCTCTCTACTTTAATACTTACATCTTCTCTCTCTTTAATTAAACACTTTAACCAACAACTCCTAAAATTCCGTGTCGGCTAAGCAATGTGTCATCTTAGCCGGGACGGAGTGAGTATAAATTTTCTAAAATGAATGAAAAAAATGAAAGGACTCAACTATCGCGGAACTGGGTGAGTAATATTCCATCTCAATTGTAGTAGGCACATGAGATTAGGGCTGGGGAAAAATACCGAAAAAATGATATATCGCTCGTATCGTATTGAAAAATATCGAAAAATTATCGAATTTTCGATATATCATAATTTTCGATACGATACGATATCGTATCGTAAGTTTTCGATACGATAACGATATGAATTTCCTTATATCGCGATATATCGTTTATATCGAAAATACGATATATATCGAAAATTATCGATATATCGATATTTTCGATATATATCGATATTTTATTTTCGATATATATCGATATATATCGAAATTTTCGATATATATCGATATTTAACGATATATCGAATTTTGGTACGATATATCGAAATATCGATACGATAACGATATGGAATTTTTTTATATCGAAAGTTTCGATATATCGAATTTTGATATATCGAAACTTTCGATACGATAACGATATAAAATTTTTTCATGTCGATATTTTCGATATCGATACGATACACGATACA